>NW_027097781.1:0-20950 GCF_019320115.1 Miscanthus floridulus | reverse complement strand
TATAATTTATTGTTTTTAAGAAATTTTTGTTATAAGTCAAATTTGAACTGCAAGTGATCAAATAATAGAATAAAATGAGTAGAAAATGATATTCATGTTACTGAGTCCGGTGCGAGGTCTTTACCCGAGAGAAATGAAAAGAAATTTCAAACATCTTGTTTAGGAAACACAACCACGAACGGGTGGCCCGATTGGTTACTACATTCTAAAAAAGCAAGCGAAGTCTGAAAATCATGAGGTTTGTCAAGATCTGTTGATATCATACATGGAGGCTATGGTAAAAATTGTATAGGTTTCACACAATCTGTGATGTACGATATTTAAAAACCAAAGTATCTCAGAGAAGAACCGTAGTGTTGAGAAGGATTCTATAAGATTTGGAGTCAAAGTGATGATGAATTGGGTTTGACTTCAAAACTTTTTGTATAGGTACTAGAGGACATAGATTGATTCATGTGTAATTTTGGTAATTTTTTGGATCCTATTGATATTTTAATTTATTAAGTGCATTATAGAATTTCAATTGATATACATTGAATTTGAGTATAACATCATGAAATAATAAGTTTTTTTAATTCTAGCCGGAAACTTTTTCTACTCTCTATCATACAACATGTGGTACTCCATGTTAAGATTTGGGTATATTTATCCGATCCTTTGCTATATTTAATTAATTTAATTGTATTTTAAGAAATTTTTGTTATAAGAGTCAAATTTGAACTACAGTGATCAGATAATGAAATAAAATGAGTAGAACATATGATATTCATGTTACTTGA
Organism: Miscanthus floridulus; assembly: GCF_019320115.1. NCBI lineage: Eukaryota > Viridiplantae > Streptophyta > Magnoliopsida > Poales > Poaceae > Miscanthus > Miscanthus floridulus. Next base: position 20,171 of record NW_027097781.1, on the reverse strand, counting down.
GATTCGGTGCGAGGTCTTACACTGAGAAAGGAAAGAAATTTCAAACATCTTGATTCAGGAAACATGACCTCACGAATCAGGTGGCCGAATTGGGTTTTTGTAATTCTAAAACCAGCAAGCGAAGTCCTGAAAATCATGAGGTTTGTCATGGATCTATTTCGATATCATACATGGAGGCTTGGTAAAAATTTTGAATAGGTTTCACACAATCTAGTCATGTATGATATTTATAAAAACCAAGTAAGTTCTTAGAAGAAGTAATCGTAGGCGTTGATGAAGGATTCTATAAGATTTGGAGTCAAAGTGATGATCGAATTGTTGGTTTGACTGCAAAACTTTTTGTATAGGCACTAGAGGACATAGATTGATTCACGTGTAATTTTGGTAATTTTTTGGATCCGTTGATAATTTTAATTATTAAGTGCAATTATAGAAGTTTAAATTGATATCACAGTGAATTTGAGTTATAACTACACATGAATAATAAGTTTTTTTAATTATAGGCCTTGAAACTTTTTCTACTCTCTACATACAACATGTGGTACTCCATGTTAAGATTTGGTATATTTATGGATCCATTTGCTATATTTAATTAATTTATTGTTTTTAAGAAATTTTTTGTTATAAGTCAAATTTGAACTGCAAGTGATCAAATAAGTAGAATAAAATGAGTAGAAAATGATATTCATGTTACTTGAGTCCGGTGCGAGGTCGTACCCTGAGAAACGAAAAGAAATTTCAAACATCTTGTTTAGGAAACTACGACCACGAACGTGTGGCCAATTGGTTTTTACATTCTAAAAAGCAAGTGAAGTCTGAAAATCATGAGGTTTGTCAAGATCTGTTGATATCATACATGGAGGCTATGGTAAAAATTGAATAGGTTTCAACACAATCAGTCATGTATGATATTTAAAAACCAAAGTATCTTAGAAGAAGAATCATAGTGTTTGAGAAGGATTCTATAAGATTTGGAGTCAAAGTGATGATCGAATTGGGGTTGACTTCAAAACTTTTTCTATATGGTACTAGAGGACATAGATTGATTCATGTGTAATTTTAGTAATTTTTTGGATCCGCTTGATAATTTTAATTTATTAAGTGCAATTATAGAATTTTAATTGATACACATTGAATTTGAGTTATAACTACATGAAATAATAAGTTTTTTTTTAATTGTAGCCTTAAAACTTTTTCTACTCTCTACATACAACATGTGGTACTCCATGTTAAGATTTGGTATATTTATGGATCCGTTTGTTATATTTAATTAATTTATTGTTTTTTAAGAAATTTTTTCGTATAAGTCAAATTTGAACTACAAGTGATTCAAATAATAGAATAAAATGAGTAGAAAATGATATTCATGTTACTGAGTCCGGTGTGAGGTCTTACTCGAGAAATGAAAAGAAATTTCAAACATCTTGTTTAGGAAACACGACCACGAATGTGTGGCCGATTGGTTTTTAAATTATAAAAAAGCAAGCAAAGTCTGAAAATCATGAGGTTTGTCGAGATCTCTTGATATCATATGTGGAGACTATGGTAAAAATTGAGAAGGTTTCACACAATTTGTCATGTATGATGTTTAAAAAACCAAAGTATCTCAAAAGAAGAATCATAGCATTGAGAAGGATTCAGTAAGATTTGGAGTCAAAGTAATGATTGAATTGGGCTTTGACCTCAAAACTTTTTGTATAGGCACTAGAGGACATAGATTGATTCATGCGTAATTTTGGTAATTTTTTGGATTAGTTTGATAATTTTAATTTATTAAGTGCAATTATAGAATTTTAATTGATATACATTGAATTTGAGCCATAACTGCATGAAATTATAAGTTTTTTACTTCTAGCCTTAAAACTGTTTCTACTCTCTACATACAACATTTGGTACTCCATGTTAAGTTATGGTACATTTATGGATCCATTTGATATATTTAATTAATTTATTGCTTTTCAAGGAACTTTTTGGTATAAGTCAAATTTGAACTGCAAGTGATTCAAATAATAGAATAAAATGGTTAGAAAATGATATTCATGTTACTGAGTCCGATGCGAGGTCTTACCTAAGAAATGAAAAGTAATTTCACAGATCTTGTTCAGGAAACACGACCACGAATGTGTGGTCGAATGATTTTTAAATTCTAAAAAAAAGCAAGCGAAGTCTGAAAATCATGTAATTTATCAAGATCTATTGATATCATACATGGAGGCTATGGTAAAAATTGAATAGGTTTCACACAATCTGTCATGTATGGTGTTTAAAAACCAAAGTATCTTAGAAGAAGAATCATAGCGTTGAGAAGGATTCTGTAAGATTTGGAGTCAAAGTGATGATCGAATTGGGGTTTGACTTCAAAACTTTTTGTATAGGCACTAGAGGACATAGATTGATTCATGTGTAATTTTGGTAATTTTTTGGATCTGTTTAATAATTTTAATTTATTAAGTGCAATTATAGAATTTCAATTGATATACATTGAATTTGAGTTATAACTACATGAAATAATAAGTTTTTTTAATTCTAGCCATGAAACTTTTTCTACTCTCTACATACAACATGTGGTACTCCATGTTAAGATTTGATATATTTATCGATCCGTTTGCTATATTTAATTAATTTATTGTTTTTAAGAAATTTTTTGGTATAAGTCAAATTTGAACTACAAGTGATTCAAATAATATAATAAAATGAGTAGAAAATGATATTCATGTTACTGAGTCCGGTGCGAGGTCTTACCCGAGAAATGAAAAGAAATTTCAAACATCTTGTTCAGGAAACACGACCACGAACATGTGGCCAATTGGTTTTTAAATTCTAAAAAAGCAAGCGAAGTCTAAAAATCATGAGGTTTGTCAAGATCTCTTGATATCATATGTGGAGGCTATGGTAAAAATTGAGAAGGTTTCACACAATCTGTCATGTACGATGTTTAAAAAACCAAAGTATCTCAGAAGAAGAATCATAGCGTTGAGAAGGATTATGTAAGATTTGGAGTCAAAGTGATGATCGAATTGGGGTTTGACTTCAAAACTTTTTGTATAGGCACTAGAGGACATAGATTGATTCATGTGTAATTTTGGTAATTTTTTGGACCTATTTGATAATTTTAATTTATTAAGTGTAATTATAGAATTTCAATTGATATACATTGAATTTGAGTATAACATCATGAAATAATAAGTTTTTTTAATTCTATCCATGAAACTTTTTCTACTCTCTACATACAACATGTGGTACTCCATGTTAAGATTTGGTATATTTATCGATTCGTTTGCTATATTTAATTAATTTATTGTTTTTAAGAAATTTTTTGTTATAAGTCAAATTTGAACTGCAAGTGATCAAATAATAGAATAAAATGAGTAGAAAATGATATTCATGTTACTGAGTCCGGAGCGAGGTCTTACCCGAGAAATGAAAATAAATTTCAAACATCTTATTCAGGAAACACGACCACGAACGTGTGGCCGATTGGTTTTTTAATTCTAAAAAAGCAAGCGAAGTCTGAAAATCATGAGCTTTGTCATGATCTGTTGATATCATACATGGAGGCTATGGTAAAAATTGAATAGGTTTCACACAATCTGTCATGTACGATATTTAAAAAGCAAAGTATCTCAGAAGAAGAATCGTAGTGTTGACAAGGATTCTATAAGATTTGGAGTCAAAGTAATGATCGAATTGGGGTTTGACTTCAAAACTTTTTGTATAGGCACTAGAGGACATAGATTGATTCATGTGTAATTTTGGTAATTTTTTGGATCCGTTTGATAATTTTAATTTATTAAGTGCAATTATAGAATTTTAATTGATACACATTGAATTTGAGTTATAACTAAATGAAATAATAAGTTTTTTTAATTGTAGCCTTGAAACTTTTTCTACTCTCTACATACAACATGTGGTACTCCATGTTAAGATTTGGTATATTTATGGATCCGTTTGCTATATTTAATTAATTTATTGTTTTTTAAGAAATTTTTTCATATAAGTCAAATTTGAACTACAAGTGATTCAAATAATAGAATAAAATGAGTAGAAAATGATATTCATGTTACTGAGTCCGGTGCGAGGTCTTACCCGAGAAATGAAAAGAAATTTCAAACATCTTGTTCAGGAAACACGACCACGAACGTGTGGTCGATTGGTTTTTACATTCTAAAAAAGCAAGTGAAGTCTGAAAATCATGAGGTTTGTCAGGATCTCTTGATACCATATGTGGAGGTGTGGAGGTATGGCCCCCAGGACATGGGCCACACCATCGGAGGTGGCTCGGCCCATAAGATCAAGGCTTGCATGGCGCTGCTCGGCATGTACCGCAAGACATTGTATAGTACCAAATAGGATACTTTACTTGTAACCCTGCCCCTCTAGAGTATATAAGGAGAGGCAGGGATCCTCTACTCGACATCATGTATTCAATACAATACACCAAAGACACAGGACGTAGGGTATTACGTCGATCAGATGGCCTGAACCTATCTAAATCATTGTCTCTGTGCCTTGTGTCACCATCTAGTTCCTAATTACGCGCACCTCCACCGACAAATCTACCATAGTGGGATGCCCCTCGGTGGACTGCCGAGCATATTATGTCAATAGTTGGCGTGCTAGGTAGGGGTGTGTGCTTGATCCATGGTGAGCCAGATGGACCTCAAATCAACAGCGCGTTCTCATCATCAATCTCGTGGAGATCCATGTCAGACCACGATGACGATTCATCGCTAGCTACACCAGCCCTCGCGGTAGCAGATCTGATCTCGAAACCACCTCTGAGGTCGTCTTCACCGACAACTCACCGCCCGCTAGGTGCTCGCCATCAACACCGACCAGATAACATCATACGTCATCGACCAGACGCTCCGTCTAAAGCTAAGTCACGCTTTAATATTCTTCTAAATATTCTCCAATCTTCGTATATCGCCATAATGTTTCTTCGAACTGTTTTCTCCATATTTGCTTTCCAAACGATTTTTTGAACCCTCGAACAGTCACGTTGATGCTCGGACGCCTCCAGAGACGGCCCTGTCTTCGGCTCCCTACTACACATGCTACGGGCTCCGCGCTCTATGTTATGGGCGGTCGGCAGTGGCTCCTTGGTCATGCCTGTTCCTCATACACGTGCATGAGCTCCGCGCTCCGTGTTATGGTTAACAGGCTAGTTAGGGCTGGAGACTCAGCTACACACTAACTGTTTAGGCAGTTTATATTAAACATAAATATATTTTCACACCAACTAATCATCGAACTACATACGCCGTTTCATCACCATTACTGATTTTTCTCTGAAGTTTATTTATTTGTGCGTCATGTACTACCCGTTCTACATGTTTGTATTGCAGGATCATCGTCAAGGTGAATCGGACCACCTGATGCTCGGACTTCTCCACTGATCAACTGGTCGGACCACTTGGTTCATGGACTCTGTCGCTGACTAGTTGATTGGACTATTCGCTGATCATTTCTACTCAATGTTCACTTCGCCGCCGACTAGTTGACCAAACTATTCGCCGCTTGTGCTTCATCACCAGCTACGCCGGTTACTCCTCAGCACTCGGATTCTTTGTGCTTGAGGACTAAGTGGGCACACTTCACTGCACGGACGTCGTCAGCTATGTCGGTGCTCAGACCTTGCCGCCTATGCCAGGGACTCCTCGGTGCTCGGTCATCGCCAGCGACGCTGGGGACTCCTCGCTCCTCGGTGCTCGGTCATCGCTAGTGACGCCGGGGACTCCTCGATGCTTAGACATCGCCACCTACGTCGAGGACTCCTCGGTGCTCGATCATCACCAGCGACGCCGGGGACTCCTCGCTCCTTGGTGCTCGGTCATCGCCAGCGATGCCATGGACTCCACGCTCCTCGGTGCTCGAACATCGCCAGCGACGCTGGGGACTCCTCGCTCCTTGGTGCTCGGACATCGCCGCCTACGTCGGGGACTCCTCGGTGCTCGGACCTCGCGCGCCTATGCTGGGGACTCCTTGCTCCTCGGTGCTCAGTCATCGCTAGCGACGCCGGGGACTCCTGGCTCCTCGGTGCTTGGTCATCACCAGCGACGCCAGGGACTCCTCGCTCCTCGGTGCTCGGACATCGCCAGCGATGCCGAGGACTCCTCGCTCCTCAGTGCTCGGACATCGCTACCGATGCTAGGGACTCCTCGCTCCTCGGTGCTTGGTCATCACCAGTGATGTCGGGGATTCTCTTGCTGCTCGGATCTTGCTATGTCTCGTTGGTGTGCTATCAAGCTGCTCCATGCTGTTCGGATCAGGGTGCTGATCTTGGGCAGCACGTCTAGGGTCTTAATATGCGCATGTCAGATGACGTCAGCAAGCTTTTAGACTTCTTTGACCCTGCTACAAGATTCATTCTTCATCTTTCAGTAGGCTCGGGGACTAAGTGGGCACACTTCACCTTGCGGTGAATGTACTTGTTCTCATCTCGAGGCTACGCCCAGGGATTGGCTACCTGCTTGGCTGGTCTTCTACTTTATGACCCTGGCACCACATGACTGCGTCACCTACTGTCAGGCTCAGGGACTAACTGTGGGGGTATGGCCCCCAAGACATGGGCCACACCATCGGAGGTGGCCTAGCCCACAAGATCAAGGTGTGCATAGCACTGCTCGGCGTGCACCGTAAGACATTGTATAGTACCAAATAGGATACTTTACTTGTAACCCTGCCCCTCTAGAGTATATAAGAAGAGGCAAGCAGGGATCCTCTACTCGACATCATGTATTCAATATAATACACCAAAGACACAGGACGTAGGGTATTACGTCGATCAGACGGCCCAAACCTATCTAAATCATTGTCTCTGCGCCTTGTGTCACCATTTGGTTCCTGATTACGCGCACCCCCACTGACAAATCTACCATAGCGGGATACCCCTCGGTGGACTGCCGAGCATATTATGTTGATTGGAGGCTATGGTAAAAATTGAGAAGGTTTCACACAATCTATCATGTACGATGTTTAAAAAACCAAAGTATCTCAGAAGAAGAATCGTAGCGTTGAGAAGGATTCAGAAAGATTTGGAGTCAAAGTGATGATCGAATTAGGGTTTGACCTCAAAACTTTTTCTATAGGCACTAGAGGACATAGATTGATTCATGTGTAATTTTTGTAATTTTTTGGATCCGCTTGATAATTTTAATTTATTAAGTGCAATTATAGAATTTTAATTGATACACATTGAATTTGAGTTATAACTACATGAAATAATAAGTTTTTTTAATTGTAGCCTTGAAACTTTTTCTACTCTCTACATACAACATGTGGTACTCCATGTTAAGATTTGGTATATTTATGGATCCATTTGCTATATTTAATTAATTTATTGTTTTTTAAGAAATTTTTTGGTATACGTCAAATTTGAACTACAAGTGATTCAAATAATTGAATAAAATGAGTAGAAAATGATATTCATGTTACTGAGTCTGGTGCGAGGTCTTACCCGAGAAATGAAAAGAAATTTCAAACATCTTGTTTAGGAAACACGACCATGAATGTGTGGCCAATTGGTTTTTAAATTATAAAAAAGCAAGCGAAGTCTGAAAATCATGAGGTTTGTCGAGATCTCTTGATATCATATGTGGAGGCTATGGTAAAAATTGAGAAGGTTTCACACAATCAGTCATGTATGATGTTTAAAAAACAAAAGTATCTCAGAAGAAGAATCGTAGCGTTGAGAAGGATTCGGTAAGATTTGGAGTCAAAGTAATGATCGAATTGGGCTTTGACCTCAAAACTTTTTGTATAGGCACTAGAGGACATAGATTGATTCATGTGTAATTTTGGTAATTTTTTGGATCAGTTTGATAATTTTAATTTATTAAGTGCAATTATAGAATTTTAATTGATATACATTGAATTTGAGCTATAACTGCATGAAATTATAAGTTTTTTTACTTCTAGCCTTGAAACTATTTCTACTCTCTACATACAACATTTGGTACTCCATGTTAAGTTTTGGTACATTTATGGATCCGTTTGCTATATTTAATTAATTTATTGCTTTTCAAGGATTTTTTTGGTATAAGTCAAATTTGAACTGCAAGTGATTCAAATAATAGAATAAAATGGGTAGAAAATGATATTCATGTTACTGAGTCCGATGCGAGGTCTTACCCGACAAATGAAAAGAAATTTCACACATCTTGTTCAGGAAACACGACCACGAACGTGTGGCCGAATGGTTTTTAAATTCTAAAAAAAGCAAGCAAAGTCTAAAAATCATGAGATTTGTCAAGATCTATTGATATCATATGTGGAGGCTATGGTAAAAATTGAATAGGTTTCACACAATCTGTCATGTACGATGTTTAAAAACCAAAGTATCTCAGAAGAAGAATCATAGCATTGAGAAGGATTCTGTAAGATTTAGAGTCAAAGTGATGATCGAATTGGGGTTTGACTTCAAAACTTTTTGTATAGGCACTAGAGGACATAGATTGATTCATGTGTAATTTTGGTAATTTTTTGATCTATTTAATAATTTTCATTTATTAAGTGCAATTATAGAATTTCAATTGATATACATTGAATTTGAGTTATAACTACATGAAATAATAAGTTTTTTTTAATTCTAGCCATGAAACTTTTTCTACTCTCTACATACATGTGGTACTCTATGTTAAGATTTGGTATATTTATGGATCCGTTTGCTATATTTAATTAATTTATTGTTTTTAAGAAATTTTTTGGTATAAGTCAAATTTGAACTACAAGTGATTCAAATAATAGAATAAAATGAGTAGAAAATGATATTCATTTTACTGAGTCCGATGTGAGGTCTTACCCAAGAAATGGAAAGAAATTTCAAACATCTTGTTTAGGAAACATGACCACGAACGTGTGACCTATTGGTTTTTAAATTCTAAAAAAGCAAGCGAAGTCTGAAAATCATGAGGTTTGTCAAGATCTCTTGATATCATATGTGGAGGCTATGGTAAAAATTGAGAAGGTTTTACACAATCTGTCATGTACGATATTTAAAAAACCAAAGTATCTCAGAAGAAGAATCATAGCATTGAGAAGGATTATGTAAGATTTGGAGTTAAACTGATGATCGAATTGGGGTTTAATTTCAAAACTTTTTGTATAGGCACTAGAGGACATAGATTGATTCATGTGTAATTTTGGTAATTTTTTGGATCTATTTGATAATTTTAATTTATTAAGTGCAATTATAGAATTGCAATTGATATACATTGAATTTGAGTATAACGTCATGAAATAATAAGTTTTTTTTAATTCTAGCCATGAAACTTTTTCTACTCTCTACATACAACATGTGGTACTCCATGTTAAGATTTGGTATATTTATCGATCCGTTTGCTATATTTAATTAATTTATTGTTTTTAAGAAATTTTTTGTTATAAGTCAAATTTGAACTACAAGTGATCAAATAATAGAATAAAATGACTAGAAAATGATATTCATGTTACTGAGTCCGGTGCGAGGTCTTACCCAAAAAATGAAAAGAAATTTCAAACATCTTGTTCAGGAAACATGACCACGAACGTGTGGCCGATTGGTTTTTTAATTCTAAAAAAGCAAGCAAAGTCTGAAAATCATGAGGTTTGTCAAGATCTGTTGATATCATACATAGAGGCTATGGTAAAAATTGAATAGGTTTCACACGATCTGTCATGTACGATATTTAAGAACCAAAGTATCTCAGAAGAAGAATCGTAGCATTGAGAAGGATTCTATAAGACTTAGAGTCAAAGTGATGATCGAATTGGGGTTTGACTTCAAAACTTTTTGTATAGGCACTAGAGGACATAGATTGATTCATGTGTAATTTTGGTAATTTTTTGGATCCATTTGATAATTTTAATTTATTAAGTGCAATTATAGAATTTTAATTGATACACATTGAATTTGAGTTATAACTACATGAAATAATAAGTTTTTTTTAATTGTAGCCTTGAAACTTTTTCTACTCTCTACATACAACATGTGGTACTCCATGTTAAGATTTGGTATATTTATGGATCCGTTTGCTATATTTAATTAATTTATTGTTTTTTAAGAAATTTTTTCATATAAGTCAAATTTGAACTACAAGTGATTCAAATAATAGAATAAAATGAGTAGAAAATGATATTCATGTTACTGAGTCCGGTGCGAGGTCTTACCCGAGAAATGAAAAGAAATTTCAAACATCTTATTTAGGAAACACGACCACGAACGTGTGGCCAATTGGTTTTTACATTCTAAAAAATCAAGTGAAGTCTAAAAATCATGAGGTTTGTCAGGATCTCTTAATATCATATGTGGAGGCTATGGTAAAAATTGAGAAGGTTTCACACAATCTACCACGTACGATGTTTAAAAAACCAAAGTATCTTAGAAGAAGAATCATAGTGTTGAGAAGGATTCGGTAAGATTTGGAGTCAAAGTGATGATCGAATTGGGGTTTGACCTCAAAACTTTTTCTATAGGCACTAGAGGACATAGATTGATTCATGTGTAATTTTTGTAATTTTTTGGATCTGCTTGATAATTTTAATTTATTAAGTGCAATTATAGAATTTTAATTGATATACATTGAATTTGAGCTATAACTGCATGAAATTATAAGTTTTTTTACTTCTGGCCTTGAAACTTTTTCTACTCTCTACATACAACATTTGGTACTCCATGTTAAGTTTTGGTACATTTATGGATCCATTTGCTATATTTAATTAATTTATTGCTTTTCAAGGAATTTTTTGGTATAAGTCAAATTTGAACTGCAAGTGATTCAAATAATAGAATAAAATGGGTAGAAAATGATATTCATGTTATTGAGTCCGATGCGAGGTCTTACCCGAGAAATGAAAAGAAATTTCGCACATCTTGTTCAGGAAACACGACCATGAACGTGTGGCCAAATGGTTTTTAAATTCTAAAAAAAGCAAGCGAAGTCTAAAAATCATGAGATTTGTCAAGATCTGTTGATATCCTACATGGAGGCTATGGTAAAAATTGAATAGGTTTCACACAATCTGTCATGTACGATGTTCAAAAACTAAAGCATCTTAGAAGAAAAATCGTAGCATTGAGAATGATTCTGTAAGATTTGGAGTCAAAGTGATGATCGAATTGGGGTTTAACTTCAAAACTTTTTGTATAGGCACTAGAGGACATAGATTGATTCATGTGTAATTTTGATAATTTTTTGGATCTATTTGATAATTTTAATTTATTAAGTACAATTATAGAATTTCAATTTATATACATTGAATTTGAGTTATAACTACATGAAATAATAAGTTTTTTTTTAATTCTAGCCATGAAACTTTTTCTACTCTCTACATACAACATGTGGTACTCCATGTTAAGATTTGGTATATTTATGGATCTATTTGCAATATTTAATTAATTTATTGTTTTTTAAGAAATTTTTTGGTATAAGTCAAATTTGAACAGCAAGTGATTCAAATTATAGAATAAAATTAGTAGGAAATGATATTCATGTTACTGAGTCCGGTGCGAGGTCTTACCCAAGAAATGAAAAGAAATTTCAAACATCTTGTTCAGGAAACACGACCACGAACATGTGGCCAAATGGTTTTTAAATTCTAAAAAAGCAAGCGAAGTCTGAAAAATATGAGATTTGTCAAGATCTCTTGATATCATATGTGGAGGCTATGGTAAAAATTGAGAAGGTTTCACACAATCTATCATGTATGATGTTTAAAAACCAAAGTATCTTAGAAGAAGAATCGTAGCGTTGAGAAGGATTCGGTAAGATTTGGAGTCAAAGTGATGATCGAATTGGGGTTTGACCTCAAGCCTTTTTGTATAGGCAATAGAGGACATAGATTGATTCATGTGTAATTTTGGTAATTTTTTGGATCCGTTTGATAATTTTAATTTATTAAGTGCAATTATAGAATTTCAATTGATATACATTGAATTTGAGCTATAACTGCATGAAAGATTAAGTTTTTTTACTTCTGGCCTTGAAACTTTTTCTACTCTCTACATACAACATGTGGTACTCCGTGTTAAGATTTGGTAGATTTATGTATCCGATTGCTATATTTAATTAATTTATTGTTTTTCAATTAATTGTTTAGTATAAGTCAAATTTGAACTGCAAGTGATTCAAATAATAGAATAAAATGAGTAGAAAATGATATTCATGTTACTGAGTCTAGTGTGAGGTCTTACCTAGGAAATGAAAAGAAATTTCAAACATCTTATTTAGGAAACACGACCACAAACATGTGGCCAAATGGTTTTTAAATTCTAAAAAAAGTAAGCAAAGCCTAAATATCATGAGATTTGTCTAGATCTATTGATATCATATGTGGATGCTGTGTTAAAAAATTGAGAATGTTTCACACAATCAGTCATGTACGATGTTTACAAACCGAAGTATCTCATAAGAAGAATCATAGCATTGAGAAGGATTCGGTAAGATTTAGAGTCAAAGTGACGATTGAATTGGGGTTTGACTCAAAACTTTTTTTATAGACAATAGAGAACATAGATTAATTCATGTGTAATTTTGATAATTTTTTGGATCTATTTGATAATTTTAATTTATTAAGTGCAATTATAGAATTTTAATTTATATACATTGAATTTGAGTTATAACTACATGAAATAATAGGTTTTTTTTAATTCTAGCCATGAAACTTTTTTTACTCTCTACATACAACATGTGGTACTCCATGTTAAGATTTGGTATATTTATGGATCCGTTTGCTATATTTAATTAATTTATTGGTTTTTAAGAAATTTTTTGGTATAAGTCCAATTTGAACTGCAAGTGATTCAAATAATAGAATAAAATGAGTAGAAAATGATATTCATGCTACTGAGTCTGATGCGAGGTCTTACCCGAGAAATGAAAAGAAATTTTGCACATCTTGTTAAGGAAACACGACCCTGAACATGTGGCCAAATGGTTTTTAAATTCTAAAAAAGCAAGCGAAGTCTGAAAATCATGAGATTTGTTAAGATCTCTTGATATCATACATGGAGGCTATGGTAAAAATTGAATAGCTTTCACACAATCTGTCATGTACAAATTTAAAAACCAAAGTATCTTAGAAGAAGAATCATAGCATTGAGAAGGATTCAGTAAGATTTGGAGTCAAAGTGATGATCAAATTAAGGTTTAACCTCAAAACTTTTTGTATAGGCAATAAAGGACATAGATTGATTCATGTGTAATGTTGGTAATTTTTTGGATCCATTTGATAATTTTAATTTATTAGGTGCAATTATAGAATTTCAATTGATATACATTGAATTTGAGCTATAACTGCATGAAAGAATATGTTTTTTTACTTCTAGCCTTGAAACTTTTTCTACTCTCTACATACAACATGCGGTACTCCATGTTAAGCTTAGGTATATTTCTGGATCCATTTGCTATATTTAATTAATTTATTGTTTTTCAATTAATTTTTTGGTACAAGTCAAATTTGAACTACAAGTGATTCAAATAATAGAATAAAATGAGTAGAAAAATGATATTCATGTTACTAAGTCTAGTGTGAGGTCTTACCTAGGAAATGAAAAGAAATTTCAAACATCTTATTCTGGAAACACGACAACAAACATGTGGCCAAGTGGTTTTTAAATTCTAAAAAAAGCAAGCAAAGTCTAAATATCATGAGATTTGTCTAAATCTCTTGATATCATATGTGGAGGCTGTGGTAAAAAATTGAGAAGGTTTCACACAATCAGTCATGTACGATGTTTATAAACCAAAGTGATAATTGAATTGGGGTTTGACTCAAAACTTTTTTTATAGACAATAGAGAACATAGTTTGATTCATGTGTAATTTTGATAATTTTTTTGATCCATTTGATAATTTTAATTTATTAAGTGCAATTATACAATTTTAATTGATATACATTGAATTTGAGTTATAACTACATGAAATAATAAGTTTTTTTAATTCTGGCCTTGAAACTTTTTCTACTCTCTCCATAATACATGTGATACTCCATGTTAAGATTTGGAAGATTTATGGATCCATTTGCTATTTTTAATTAATTTATTATTTTTAAGGAATTTTTTGGTATAAGTCAAATTTGAACTGCAAGTGATTCAAATAACAGAATAAAATGAGTAGAAAATGATATTAATGTTACTAAGTCCAGTGTGAGGTCTTAACCAGGAAATGAAAAGAAATTTCACACATCTTGTTTAGGAAACACGACCATGAACGGGTGGCTGAATGGATTTTAAATTCTAAAAAAAGCAAGCGAAGTCTAAAAATCATGAGATTTGTCAACATCTCATGATATCATACGTGGAGGCTATGGTAAAAATTGAATAGGTTTCACACAATATGTCATGTACGATGTTTACAAACTGAAGTATCTTAGAAGAAGAATCGTAGCATTGAGAAGGATTCAATAAGATTTGAAGTCAAAGAGACGATCAAATTGGGGTTTGACCTCAAAACTTTTTGTATAGGCAATAGAGGACGTAGATTGATTCATGTGTAATTTTGGTAATTTTTTGGATCTATTTGGTAATTTTAATTTATTAGGTGCAATTGTAGAATTTCAATTGATATACATTGAATTTGAGCTATAACTGCATGAAATAATAAGTTTTTTTTACTTCTAGCCTTGAAACTTTTTCTACCCTCTACATACAACATGTGGTACTCCATGTTAAGCTTTGGTATATTTCTGGATCTGTTTGCTATATTTACTTAATTTTTTGTTTTTTAATTAATTTTTGGGTATAAGTCAAATTTGAATTGTAAGTGATTCAAATAATATAATAAAATGAGCAGAAAAATGATATTCATGTTATTGAGTCTAGTGTGAGGTCTTACCTAAGAAATGAAAAGAAATTTTGAACATCTTGTTCAGGAAACATGACCACAAACGTGTGGCCAAATGGTTTTTAAATTCTAAAAAAAAGCAAGCAAAGTCTGAAAATCATGAGATTTGTCTAGATCTCATGATATCATATGTGGAGGCTGTGGTACAAAATTGAGAAGGTTTCGCACAATTAGTCATGTATGTTATTTACAAACCGAAGTATCTCAAAAAGAAGAATCGTAGCGATGAGAAC
Source organism: Miscanthus floridulus (assembly GCF_019320115.1). NCBI lineage: Eukaryota > Viridiplantae > Streptophyta > Magnoliopsida > Poales > Poaceae > Miscanthus > Miscanthus floridulus. The sequence goes on along the minus strand of NW_027097781.1, from coordinate 5,117 downwards.
GATTCAACAAGATTTGAGTCAAAGTGACGATCGAATTAAAGTTTGACTTCAAAACTTTTTGTATAGGTAATAGAGAACATAGATTAATTCATATGTAATTTTGGTAACTTTTTGGATCCATTTGATAATTTTAATTTACTAGGTGCAATTATAGAATTTTAATTGATATACATTGATTTTGAGCTATAACTGCATGAAATAATAAGTTTTTTTACTTCTGGCCTTGAAACTTTTTCTACTCTCTACATACAACATTTGGTACTCCATGTTAAGTTTTGGTACATTTCTGGATCCGTTTGCTATATTTAATTAATTTATTGCTTTTCAAGGAATTTTTTGGTATAAGTCAAATTTGAAATGCAAGTGATTCAAATAATAGAATAAAATGAGTAGAAAAATGATATTCATGTTACTGAGTCTAGTGTGAGGTCTTACCTTGGAAATGAAAAGAAATTTCAAACATCTTATTTAGGAAACACGACCATAAACATGTGGCGAAATGGTTTTTAAATTCTAAAAAAAACAAGCAAAGTCTAAAAATCATGAGATTTGTTTAGATCTCATGATATCATATGTGGAGGCTATGGTAAAAAATTGAGAAGGTTTCACACAATCAGTCATGTACGATGTTTACAAACCAAAGTATCTGAAAAGAAGAATCGTAGCGTTGAGAAGGATTCAGTAAGATTTAGCGTCAAAGTGATGATTGAATTAGGGTTTGACTTCAAAACTTGTTTTATAGGCAATAGAGAACATAGATTGATTCATGTGTAATTTTGATAATTTTTTCGATCCGTTTGATAATTTTAATTTATTAAGTGCAATTATAGAATTTTAATTGATATACATTGAATTTGAGTTATAACTACATGAAATAATAAGTTTTTTTTAATTCTAGCCATGAAACTTTTTCTACTCTCTACATACAACATGTGATACTCCATGTTAAGATTTGGTATATTTATGGACCCGTTTGCTATATTTAATTAATTTATTGTTTTTTAAGGAATTTTTTGGTATAAGTCAAATTTGAACTACAAGTGATTCAAATAATAGAATAAAATGAGAAGAAAATGATATTCATGTTACTGAGTCCGATGCGAGGTCTTACCCGAGAAATGAAAAGAAATTTCACACATCTTGTTTAGGAAATACGACCACGAACATGTGGCCGAATGGTTTTTAAATTCTAAAACAGCAAGCGAAGTCTAAAAATCAAGAGATTTGTCAACATCTCTTGATATCATACGTGGAGGCTATGGTAAAAATTGAATAGGTTTCACACAATCTATCATGTACGATGTTTAAAAAACAAAGTATCTCAGAAGAAGAATCATAGCGTTGAGAAGGATTCAGTAAGATTTAGAGTCAAAGTGATGATCGAATTACGGTTTAACCTCAAAACTTTTTGTATAGGTAATAGAGGACATAGATTGATTCATGTGTAATGTTGGTAATTTTTTGGATCCGTTTGATAATTTTAATTTATTAGGTGCAGTTATAGAATTTCAATTGATATACATTGAATTTGAGCTATAACTACATGAAAGAATACGTTTTTTTATTTCTGGCCTTGAAACTTTTTCTACTCTCTACATACAACATGCGGTACTCCATGTTAAGCTTAGGTATATTTCTAGATCCGTTTGCTATATTTAATTAATTTATTGTTTTTCAATTAATTTTTTGGTATAAGTCAAATTTCAACTGCAAGTGATTCAAATAATAGAATAAAATGAGTAGAAAAATGATATTCATGTTACTAAGTCCAGTGTGAGGTCTTACCTAGGAAATGAAAAGAAATTTCAAACATCTTGTTGTGGAAACATGACCACAAACGTGTGGCCAAGTGGTTTTTTAAATTCTAAAAAAATCAAGCAAAGTCTAAATATCATGAGATTTGTCTAGATCTCTTGATATCATATGTGGAGGCTATGATAAAAAATTAAGAAGGTTTCACACAATCAGTCATGTACGATGTTTACAAACAGAAGTATCTCATAAGAAGAATCGTAGCATTGAGAAGGATTCGGTAAGATTTAGAGTCAAAGTGACAATTGAATTAGGGTTTGACTCAAAATATTTTTTATAGACAATAGAGAACATAGATTGTTTCATGTGTAATTTTGATAATTTTTTTGATCCATTTGATAATTTTAATTTATTAAGTGCAATTATACAATTTTAATTGATATACATTGAATTTGAGTTATAACTACATGAAATAATAAGTTTTTTTTAATTCTGGCCTTGAAACTTTTTCTACTCTCTCCATAATACATGTGATACTCCATGTTAAGATTTGGAAGATTTATGGATCCATTTGCTATTTTTAATTAATTTATTGTTTTTAAGGAATTTTTTGGTATAAGTCAAATTTGAACTGCAAGTGATTCAAATAATAGAATAAAATGAGTAGAAAATGATATTAATGTTACTGATTGTAGTGTGAGGTCTTAACCAGGAAATGAAAAGAAATTTCGCACATCTTGTTCAGGAAACATGACCACAAACGTGTGGCTGAATAGATTTTAAATTCTAAAAAAAGCAAGCGAAGTCTAAAAATCATGAGATTTGTCAACATCTCATGATATTATATGTGGAGGCAATGGTAAAAATTTAATAGGTTTCACACAATATGTTATGTACGATGTTTACAAACCGAAGTATCTTAGAAGAAGAATCGTAGCATTGAGAAGGATTCGGTAAGATTTGAAGTCAAAGAGACGATCGAATTGGGGTTTGACCTCAAAACTTTTTGTATAGGCAATAGAGGACGTAGATTGATTCATGTGTAATTTTGGTAATTTTTTGGATCTGTTTGGTAATTTTAATTTATTAGGTGCAATTGTAGAATTTCAATTGATATACATTGAATTTGAGCTATAACTGCATGAAATAATAAGTTTTTTTACTTCTAGCCTTGAAACTTTTTCTACTCTCTACACACAACATGTGGTACTCCATGTTAAGCTTTGGTATATTTCTGGATCTGTTTGCTATATTTACTTAATTTTTTGTTTTTAATTAATTTTTTGGTATAAGTCAAATTTGAACTGCAAGTGATTCAAATAATATAATAAAATGAGTAGAAAAATGATATTCATGTTATTGAGTCTAGTGTGAGGTCTTACCTAGGAAATGAAAAGAAATTTCGAACATCTTGTTCAAGAAAACACGACCACGAACATATGGCCAAATGGTTTTTAAATTCTAAAAAAAAGCAAGCAAAGTCTAAAAATCATGAGATTTGTCTACATCTCATGATATCATATGTGGAGGCTGTGGTACAAAATTGAGAAGGTCTCGCACAATTAGTCATGTACGATGTTTACAAACCGAAGTCTCTCAAAAAGAAGAATCGTAGCGTTGAGAACGATTCAACAAGATTTGAGTCAAAGTGACGATCGAATTAAAGTTTGACATCAAAACTTTTTGTATAGGCAATAGAGAACATAGATTGATTCATATGTAATTTTGGTAACTTTTTGGATCCATTTGATAATTTTAATTTATTAGGTGCAATTATAGAATTTTAATTGATATACATTGAATTTGAGCTATTACTGCATGAAATAATAAGTTTTCTTACTTCTAGCCTTGAAACTTTTTCTACTCTCTACATATAACTTTTGGTACTCCATGTTAAGTTTTGGTACATTTCTGGATCCGTTTGCTATATTTAATTAATTTATTGCTTTTCAACGAATTTTTTGGTATTAGTCAAAATTTGAAATGCAGTGATTCAAATAATAGAATAAAATGAGTAGAAAAATGATATTCATGTTACTGAGTCCAGTGTGAGGTCTTACCTTAGAAATGAAAAGAAATTTCAAACATCTTGTTCAGGAAACACGACCACAAACGTGTGGCCAAATGGTTTTAAATCTAAAAAACAAGCAAGTCTAAAAATCATGAGATTTGTCTAGATCTCATGATATCATATGTGGAGGGCTCTGGTAAAAAATTGAGAAGGTTTCACCACAATCAGTCATGTACGATGTTTACAAACCGAAGGATCTGAAAAGAAGAACTCATAGCGTTGAGAAGGATTCAGTAAGATTTAGCGTCAAAGTGATGATTGAATTAAGGTTTTGACTTCAAAACTTGTTTATAGGCATAGAGAACATAGATTGATTCATGTGTAATTTGATAATTTTTTCAATCCGTTTGATAATTTTAATTTATTAGAGTGTAATTATAGAATTTTAATTAATATACATTGAATTTGAGTATAACTACATGAAATAATAAGTTTTTTTTAATTCTAGCCATGAAACTTTTTCTTCTCTCTACATACAACATGTGGTACTCCATGTTAAGATTTAGTATATTTATGGACCCGTTTGCTATATTTAATTAATTTATTGTTTTTAAGAAATTTTTGGTATAAGTCAAATTTGAACTGCAAGTGATTCAAATAATAGAAAAATGAGTAGAAAATGAGTATTCATGTTGCTGATGGGGTCCAATGCGAGGGTCTTACCTGAGAAATGAAAAGAAATTTCCGCACATCTTGTTCAGGAAACACGACCACAAACATGTTGGCCGAATGGTTTTTAAATTCTAAAAAAGCAAGCGAAGTCTGAAATCATGAGTTTGTCAAGATCTCTTGATATCATACATGGAGGCTATGGTAAAAATTGAATAGGTTTCACACAATCTATCATGTAAGATGTATTAAAACTAAAGTATCTCAGAAGAAGAATCATAGCGTTGAGAAGGATTCGGTAAGATTTGGAGTCCAAAGTGATGATCGAATTAGGGTTTAAACCTCAAAAACTTTTTGTATAAGCAATAGAGGACATAGATTGATTCTTGTGTAATGTTGGTAAGTTTTTGGATCCGTTTGATAATTTTAATTTATTTGGTGCAATTTAGAATTTCAATTGATATACATTGAATTTGAGCTATAACTGCATGAAAGAATACGTTTTTTTACTTCTGGCACTTGAAAACTTTTTCTACTCTCTACATACAACATGGTACTCCATGTTAAGCTTAGGTATATTTCTGGATCTATTTGCTATATTTAATTAATTTATTTTTTTCAATTAATTTTTTGGTATAAGTCAAATTTGAACTGCAAGTGATTCAAATAATAGAATAAAATGAGT
>NW_027097780.1:0-60000 GCF_019320115.1 Miscanthus floridulus | reverse complement strand
CAAAATAATACAAATAATGCAAACTGCAATGCTACTCCCTAGAATCACAATTATCCATGCTATAATTATGGTAAACCTGGACACTTTTCCCAAGAATGTCCGAATCCTAGGAAGAACAATCCTGATGCACCCAAAGCCCTGGTTACTCAAGCTCAGAATCAGTACAAGGGCAATGCTCCAAACAATCAGAAGGGTCAGGCTGAGAAGAAAACTGGAAGGGTCTTCTATACTCAGGTGGAATCCATTCTAGAAGGAGAACCAGTGATGATGGGTATGTTTCCCATTGCTAAGCATCCTGCAATTACCTTATCTGATTCTAGTGCATCCCATACATTCATCAATCATACATTTGTTGTGAAGCATGGGATAGCTATTGGGGAAACAAAAGAACCATATCATATACAATTGCCCGAGGGATGAATCTGTACAAGGGAGGTAGTTCAGCATGTACCTATTGATTTGGGAGGTTATGAGTTCCCTACCAATATGCTGATATTAAAGGATCAAGATATAGATGTGATCCTTGGTATGAACTGGTTAACTCAACATGGGGCTATCATAGATGTCCTACGTAGAACCATAAGGGTAAATGCACCTGACAGCAAAACCCAACTTCTCATCCAACTTCCCTTTCCTAAGAGTACAGTGGAAATAGTCCATGCAACTATTGTTGAAGGAGCCGAGAAAATTTCAGTGGTATGTGAGTTTATGGATGTCTTTCCCAAGGATCTGTCTGGTCTACCACCAGACCAAGATGTAGAGTTTAGAATTGATCTAAAACCAGGAATGGCACCTGTGTCTAGAAGAGCATATAGGATGCCACCCAAAGAACTAGCAGAATTAAAAATGCAACTACAAGAGTTGTTAGACAAGGGTTTCATTCAACCCAGTTCATCACCTTGGGGATGCCCTGCTATCTTTGTGAAGAAGAAGGACCAAACCTTAAGGTTATGTGTTGACTATCGGCCGTTAAATGAAGTCACCATAAAGAACAAATACCCCTTACCCTGAATTGATTTGCTTTTTGATCAACTCATGGGAGCTAAGGTGTTCTCAAAAATAGACTTGAGATCAGGCTATCACCAGATTAAGATCAGACGTGAAGATGTGCCAAAGATAGTGTTTACTACCTGATATGGTCTATATGAGTATCTAGTTATGTCTTTTGGGCTGACCAATGCCCCGGCTCATTTCATGTACCTGATGAACTCAGTTTTCATGCCCGAGTTGGATAAGTTTGTCGTGGTGTTTATTGATGACATTCTTATCTATTCTAAGAGCAAAGAGGAACATGCGGAACATCTCTGCATTGTTCTACAAAGATTAAGAGATCACTAACTATATGCCAAATTCAGTAAATGTGCATTTTGGTTGGAGGAAGTACAATTTCTGGTATTGATCTGAGCAAGGTAGAAGAAGTCCTTAACTGGAAAGCACCTACAACTGTTCATCAAGTTCGTAGTTTTCTAGGGTTGGCAGGGTATTATCGTTGGTTCATCCCTAACTTCTCTAGAATTGCGAAGCCAATTACTGTATTGCTGAAGAATCAAACTAAGTTTGTATGGTCGATAGAATGTGAGGAGGCCTTTCAAACATTGAAGAAGTTGCTGACAACTGCCCCAGTATTAGCACAACCTGATATCGAGAGGCCGTTTGATATCTATTGTGATGCATCTAGAATTGGTATTGGCTGTGTTCTGATGCAAGAAGGCAGAGTCATAGCATATGCTTCCAGACAACTCAAGAAGCATGAAGAACATTATCCCACCCATGACCTTGAATTAGCTGCTGTTGTTCATTCACTCAAGATTTGGCGACATTATTTATTGGGCAATATATGTCATATCTATACGGATCACAAAAGTTTGAAATACATCTTCACCCAGTCAGAATTGAATATGAGGCAAAGAAGATGGTTGGAACTTATTAAAGATTATGATTTAGAAGTGCACTATCATCCGAGCAAGGCTAATGTGGTTGCCGATGCCCTGAGTCGCAAGAGTCATTGTCATTGCCTAATTGTAGAACCTATGCAGCAAACATTGTGTCAAGAGATGGAGCATCTGAATTTATAAATCATAGAACAAGGTTCCCTATCCAATATTGTAATTGAGTCCACTATCAAAGATCAGGTCATTGATGCTCAACGGAAAAGTAAGGGCATAGCCCATATTAAGGATAAAGTCAGATCTAGGAGACCAACATGTTTCAAGATTGATGAATCAGATGTCGTATGGTTCAAGGATAGATTGGTAGTACCCAAAAATCCAGAGCTGCAAAAGCAGATTCTTGATGAAGCTCATTCTACAAGATACTCCATTCATCTAGGTAGCAACAAGATGTATCATGATCTAAGAAAGAGATATTGGTGGACCAAAATGAAAATAGAAATAGCTCAATATGTAGCCAAGTGTGATATTTGTCAGAGAGTCAAAGCGGTTCATATGAAGACTGTAGGTCCATTACATTCATTGCCATTTCCATCTTGGAAGTGGGAAGATATCTGTATGGACTTCATTGTGGGATTGCCCAGGACATCTGCAGGCTATAATTCCATATGGGTTATTGTTGATCGCCTAACCAAGATAGCTCATTTCTTACCAGTCAGAGATAAATATCGAGCGGAACAATATGCCAAGCTTTATCTTGATAGAATCTTTAGTCTGCATGGAGCACCCAAGACCATTGTCTCTGATAGAGGGTCGTTGTTCATATCCAAGTTTTGGAAAAGTCTACATGAGTCTTTGGGAACTAGACTCATCCGTAGTTCTGCTTATCATCCACAAATAGATGGACAGACTGAAAGGGTAAATCAAATTCTTGAAGATATGTTAAGAGCATGTGTCCTTTCCTTTGGTGCTAAATGGGATGAATGCCTTCCCTTAACTAAATTCTCATATAACAATAGCTATCAAGAGAGCATTAAAATGGCACCATTTGAAGCATTGTATGACCATAGGTGTCAGACACCTTTAAATTGGTCAGAAGCTAGAGAATGTTGGTTCTTTGGACCGGATGTGGTCAAGGAAGCTGAAGAGAAAGTTAAACTGATACAAGCCAATATGAAGGTAGCTCAATCCCGATAGAAAAGCTATGCTGATAAGAGGAGACAACTGCTAGAATTCAAAGTGGGAGATTATGTCTACCTCAAGGTATCACCGATGAAAGGAGTTCATTATTTTGGGATTCGGGGAAAGTTGGTGCCCCATTATGTAGGTCCTTTTCAAATCCAACAACGGTGTGGACCTATTGCCTATCGCGTCAAGCTACCAGATCACATGTCAGTTGTGCATGATATCTTCCATGTATCTCAGTTAAAGAAGTGTCTTCAAGTACCTGACCAAGAGATCAACTTTGGTAATGTAGAATTAGAACCTGATTTGACTTATGCCGAGTACCCCATTAGAGTCTTAGATCAGAAAGATCGAGTTACTCGAAGGCGTACAATCAAGTTCTACAAAGTACAATGGAATCAACACACTAAAGATGAAGCTACTTGGGAGTCCGAGGATTACTTAGAAGAGAACTTTCCTGACTTCTTCGCTTCTATCTAGTTGCAATACCTTGCCTATGTTGTAACTTGTCTCATTTGATTACAGAATGGAAAACCCCCTCACTAGTCTTTTTAATGAAGTTCTGATGTGTTAGCTTGACACATTTCCTTTTTCCATTACTTAGACTTAAGTTTTAAATCTTGGGATGAGATTTCTTTAAGGGGGAAAGGTTGTAACACCTCTGGTGTTTTGACCTAACACTAAAACTTGCCATGTCATCATGAGCATTGCAAAGCATTCATAAAGTAGAAAATTTTGAATGCATTCACTAAATAAGCCTTATTTCATAATGTTGTTATTTCATGTGATGTGTTTCAAAACCCTAAATAAAGATCCTGACCACAAGGGTCAAATTTCATATGATCATATGAGGCCATGTGTCATTTGACTCAAATAACCCTAATGGGCCATGTTACTGGTCAAAAATCAAAGTTAAAGTAAAAGAAAGACAAATCAAATTTGAATTCAAATTCAAATTACAAAAGTCCTTTTTGCCCCTTTTGACTAATTCAAAATCCATGTGGAATTTGGGGTTGAGGCAAAAAGCAAAGTTGAAGTATATTTTATAAGGATCAACTTTGGTATTCAAAGTTTTTCAAGTTTACATATAAAATTTGGAGTAATTTTGAAATGATTCAAATACTCAAATGCACCCAAAATCAAATTTCAAAATGGAGGCAGAATTTGAAAATGTTCCTAGAAGCAAAGTTGTAGAGTTTGAAAAATTGAGCAACTTTCATTTTTGGAGATTTTCAACTTCTTTAGAAAATTTGTGAGTAATTTGCAAAATTAATGCAGTGGCAATTCTGTAAATACTTCAAAATTTGAAAAGCAGCCGGCGCCACCTCTCTGCTTGCCGCTGATGCCACTCGGATGTTGCCGCCGATTAGATTGCACCGCTTCCTCACGCTTTGACACACAGCTGGTGCCGTGGCGGGTCCGTTCGTGCGCTATCGTCGCTGGGCAGTCCCTTCTAGGCTATAAATAGCAGCAGTCACCGCCGTCGTCCCCGTTTTCCCCTTCTGCTCTGCTCCGCCGCTCGCCGTAGCCATCGTCGAGCAGCCTCCGTCGTGCCCAGCTATGCCAACACGATTGCCTTGGCCTTGCGCTTCTCTATGGCTTGCCTACGCAGCTTGGGTTGGCCGGAATCGCCCGGCATAACGTCTTCTTCCCCGAGACCGGCCGGAGCTCTGCCACCATCGACTCGACGTGGCTAGGCCGTTCCAGACCGTCTCCGTCTTCACCAACCGCACCGGCATGATCGTGGTGAGATACTGAACGTGATACTCACCTTGTTTTAGACTCTACTATGCCATTGCTAGGGTTACACCATGAGCCGTCGTGCTCGAGCTGCCATGGCCGGTGTGGAGCCTTCTCCGATGCGACTTCTGCCAATTTGAGGGCTAGGATGAGTTCGTAGGAGTATGTACATCATTTGGGTGCGGTCTACCTCGTTGGAGCGTCACCGTCAGCGCATTTTGGGCCGGCCAGTGATGGCAGCACCGCCGTGACCTATATGAGTCACTGACAAGTGGGGTCAGGCTGTTAGTGAGAAGGAAGGAGAAGAACAGTGAAGTTTTGTTATTTTCTGATTTTGAATAGTGCTAAATCTTTGGAAATTTGTAGAAAAATAATCGTAGCACCAAAAATTCTGAAATTTTGTGTGTAGCCTCTGTACATGCTCTAGTATGGTTCAAAAATTTGAAACTTGAAATTTGAATATATTTTTAATGTTCAAATATTCAGTCCATTAATTAATAAATGCAATTTCCATGATTTTTGTAGGCCACTAAATAATTCCAAAAATTATGAAATTTGTTTTGGTACACTAATTTGTCATGATGAAGCTTACATAAAATTTTTAGGTCATTTGGAACAAGTTCATTTTTGGGCTTATTTCCAAATTAATTCAAAAATAAATAAAAGCAAACCCTAAGTGTTTGATTAGTGTTTGATCTTGTTTTGGTCATGTTTTGTGACTAGTAGAGTTTCAAGATCAGTTGGGTCAAATTACATGTGTGGTTCTTGACGGTAAGATTACAAGTTGGTTTTGTTGGCTTGCAACTGTATCGTGAAGGAAAATCTTATTCGGGGTGTTTTTACATTTCATGTACCGTGAAAGCATCATGTTTACATTATCATCATGTTAAAGCATATGTTATCATTTCATGTAGAACCTGAGAGTGAAATGATTCTAGTTGAGCAAGTTTTGGAAGAATCCCCGGTTGTCACGGGATTCGGTAATTGTGAAACTGATCCGGAACCTGAGATCGTCAACGAAGGCAAGCTCCGGTTTATGCATTAAACCATTACCTTGTTACTTTAAAAAGTTTATCACCTATGTTACTTATTGCATTAAGTTAATTAATTCAGATATTACCTACTTGATGCATTGCCTACCTTGTTAATTGTTTACCATCCTTGAAGATGTTTTCTTTTACAAAGGCATAGAATGCTTAGTATGCTTTATGGTAGGCTTTCCAAAGTAAAGGTTTTCGATACAATTAAAGATGGCATACTCGCCAAAGAAAGAAAGAAGATAGAATGAACTAGAGACTAGTTGGGTGACTTATCTTGAATGTTGGATAAAGTTGCCGACTATGTCGCTTAAAGGCCACTCATTGTGGATCTTCTGAACGAGACACTTTGTAGTACTGGTCACATACTCCGGTAAGCCTACTTCGGCTAATCCGATATTAAGACGAATGCCCATGCACTGGGAGTGGAGAGATGGCAGGAGTAGCGTGTACCCTCATGGCTAGAATGTGGCTGGATTTGAGGTGTGCTGTGCTCTCAGGTGGTGTGGAGATGGCTTAGTATAGGAGGATCCAGTAGCAAGGTTGATATATGCAAGATTAAGTTCTACATATGTCGTGTGATAAGGAATCCCCAGCTGGGACTTGAATCAATTCGAATTGCCAGTGCTCCGTGAATATGGAGACTCGATTCATTACAGAAGTAATGCAGGACTGGTGAATTACTAAAATATGAGAAAAGAATCGAATGAGAAGGAATGGAATATGGGAAAAGTACATTTAGTTTGAGATAATGAACTAAAAGGACTTAGGGGTAAAATTTGAAAATAGGATAAATATAGTAAGCTTTTGGCAAAGGACTTTGAATTTTGGTACATCCTTACCTTGTCCCAAACCCCTACATCTCTAAAGTCTTACACCCCGTTACATCAGGTTAGTCTTGTTGAGTACCTTTATACTCAGGGTTTGTTAACCCTTGTTGCAGGTGAGTCGCATGCACAGGCTTGTTTTGGTCCCTGCTACATGTCTGTGTTTGAAGTCAATGACGATGAGGAGTGATGAATGGCCTTTGGACAAGGCACTAGTTTGTATGATAAATAAAGTTAATGTAATATTATCCCGCTACTATGGTTGTATAACACTTATGGTATTGTAAGTTTGAAAACAACTGGTTTGTAACCTATGTTACCTTAAGACTTCCGCTATCTTTACTCTGATGTATATATTTGAATAAACTATTGTAATCTGCAATGTCTGTGATTGGGATCCTGTTTGAAAAGAGAATCATGGATGATTCGGGTTTTCTGAGGACACCCGACAGACCTGTTGAGTTGTTGGGAACTCGTGAACACTATCCGAGGTTTGTTAAGACAACGATAGGTGCATGTGGGCCCGATTCCTTAGGAGGTTCTGCCACAATCAGCCTATGGAGAAAAGAATGAATTGGGACCCCGAATCCATGGATGAAGTAATCTTCAAAAATAGCAAGTTCATCGGAATAGGGCGTGGGGAAATTCTCACCAACCATCAGGTGCCATCCCGCTATCACCCTATCTAGCATAATCCCGAGCACCACCAAGTTGTTGAGTGTCGTCTCATCACTGATGGACTACACCCACTCCTTAGTGCAGTTAATCTCGCATGGTGCCCTCCTCGAGCCGCTATGATTCCTCTTTGGCACCATCAAACAGATCTAGAGATGGTGGTTGCTCGCTGCTTGGATCTATTCTAACAGCAGAGCAGTGGTAGATGGGAAGGTATATGTGCGCAAGAGTGCGAGAAAGACAATGTGGCATGCGGGGAATGGGGAGTGCGCCTTGGAGCCATGGCCGACTTATAATGGATCAACCCCTGACCCTCCGCCTTCTAGGGTTTTTGGAAACTACGCCCATCGTGTTGCCTTCCCTCTGAGTTCTCCACGTGTTATTGGGCCATTAACTGGGCTTTCCATATCCATATGTGAAACTTCATTTTGCGCACGCCACAAAGACAAAATGTGTGTCAAGCGGTATTTTGAAGGACTTTTTGGATTTTCATGGCAAGATATTTCTTCTGACCTTGCTATAAGATTTCTCCTCAATGTTCCAATAGGCTCGGGGACTAAGTGTGTGCACTTCACCTTATGGTGAATGTACTGATTTCCTTATCGCTTAACTATTCGGCAATGTTGGGGACTAGTTGCTTTCTCAGCTATGCTGGGGATTGCATATTTTTCTTTGACCCTGCTACAAGATTCCTTCATCGTCTTCTAGTAGGCTTGGGGACTACATTATGTACAATGCACCCCATGGTGCACAAACTGTTTCTTGTTCATGGTCTTTCAACATCATCAAGTCTATCATTTAATGCCTCTACTCTGCCCTAATGACCACGTCATTAGAGCCATCGCAATTGGCACTTAAGTGTGTACACTTCACCAACTAAGACTTCAATTTTTTTTACTTGAGCTCCTTACATCCTGCCGACAAACCTTGACTTCATGTGAGCTCAAGCTCGGCTCCCAATTGAGATACTTGGACATTAGTTTCTATAGCTTGGACACCATGTTCAATAGCTCGAATGACATAGTCAACAGCTCAGACGCTTGTTTCAACAGCTCAGCTCCTAGTTAAACTAGTCCGACACCTGCTCTTGATGACCGGCAACTAGCTGAATTGCTCAAACAAGCTCAAGACAGTGTTGCCTGGTGAATCCAAGGTGCTTGGGAACTAGCTATGGGGGGTATAACCCTTGATACCCATAGGACCATAGAAGGGCCAACCTGCTAGGGGAGGCCTAGCCCACAAGACTATGTAAGAGTCATGCCACTAGTCGAGGCCTAGCCTACAAGACGACGCCATGTGGAGCACGACATAGGTCAGCATGCCTCGCAAGACTGCATGAAGATCCTCGGTGATCTAAGCAACTTGCTCAGATATGCTAGATCCCATAATATCTGTGACTTCCTATCTTATAAACTGATTAGGATAGAAACAACCGATCTATACCCATACCCTCCAGGCTATATAAGGCAGGTAGGTACCCCCCACATTTTCATCGAATCATATGCAATACATGTAACACCCCTATGTTAAGCTTTGCAATTGGCATTTGCATTTTATGAGCACACGCATCATCCAAGCATTCATGATCATAAGCATATGAAATTTCATCTCATTCTTATACATTATCACATGAAATGTTGATTTGATATATATGTTTATGCTTGCAACCATGTATGACCAATGTATGAAATGTTAGTGAGGTCATGAAAACACCTTAGACACATCTAGGATGGTAAATGGAACAATGTTTGTATTCATGACCTAGGCCAATTTTGCTTCTAAGTGTTGGTTTCATTTGAAATGCCATTTTCATGATACCTATTTGACTAAAGTTGAATAGTAGCTTAGAATATTTGCATGGCTATGTGACCTAAATAAAAGTTGTAGTACTTGACTAGGGTAACAATTTCTATTTTTGGGCCAAGGTCTAATTCAGTGCAGAGCATGCTCAAAAATAGCTCACAAGTATCAACAAAATGTTGTTTTGAGACTAGCAAAATTTTCAAGTGTTGGAACGGTTTTTAGTTTCAAAGTACCTCACTTTAGATCAATGTAGTTTGTTAACCAGTGAGAATTTGATGATGGTTATTAAAGCACAATTGTAGAAGGCATGTACCTCTATAATTTTCATTAATGGAGTTTTTGCAATGGATGAACGGATTAGGAGTTATAGGATCGTTGAGTTGCACTGTTAGTCATCGATGGCGGCATCTAAATCGCGTGGACGCATGCGGCATTGTGGCCGACCAGCCACAGGACATGGCCACCCATGTGGTGGTAGCATGCCAGCATTGGCCTGGCTGATTAGGCCCGAGCAAGCACTTAAGCACCGCACACTCGCCGCTCGCTCCACTCACTCACTCTCGCCTCCTCCTGCTCGCTCTACCTCTTCAAGCGCAATGCCGAGCTCGTCGCAGCACTGTCATAGCTCCTCCAAAACCACTGGCCACTGACATAGCCTTGCTAGCCAATTTACCTTGTCCACATCTACTTCACCATCATCTCTAACTCCTTGAGCCACCAGCTCCACCTACCGACCCTTGGTAGAGAAGCATTTTGCTTCGCCTCAGCTGCCGTCGTCACCGGAGTGCCGTCACACTCGTGGCTCACCGTGGCCCAACCATTTCACTATACCCCATGCCTCCATCTTCTCTGGTCTAGCACTATGCTGGAGTCTAGATGCTTAGGCTAGAGCTAGGAATGATGCCACCACTTGATGGCACCGGAACGAGCCGCCGCTCCACCCACGTCCGCCATGGCCACCGTTGCACTCGAGCTCGCCGCTGCCGAGTTGGTTCACCGTCTCCCTCCTTTCTCTCATGCCTTAGGTCAAGTAACCCTAGGCCTCTCTAGTGGTATGATAGAGACCTTCCTTTTGTCGCCGTCTAGCCAGAACAGCGTGAGCACCGCTGTGCTCCGTGCGCCGCCGCATGACCATGCACGCGGGCAAGCTCATCGGTGCCACCTCGAGCCCTCACCTGCACCATGTAGCTTTGTTAGGTCACTATGATAGAGTAGTCATCCTTGCCTGAGTGTGCCATAGCCAAAGATGGATGGCATACCACCGCTGACCTCCGCCGTTCGCCATGGCTGCCGTCGAGCTTGCTCCGGCGAGCCACCGAGCCAACTAAGCCTACCAGTCGATGCGCGGGGATGAGATGAGTGTAGTGGTGAAGACACTACCACTAGAGACCTCACTATCGGCAAGTTCTCATCGGTCAGCGCCATCCCCTATTTTGGTCTCGCTGACGAGTGGGTCCCCGTTGACCGTGGGCCCAAGCTGTTAGCCTATGTGATGATTTGATTTTCTAGATTTATTTCACAGATTTGAATGCATGTTTCAAAAATTCATATCTAGAGCTAGGAGTGTCCAATTTTGGTGAACCAAATTTTGTTCGATTCCTCATGAAGTGTAGTATTTGATAAAAATATGAGATGCACTATTTCTTGTATTTTCCTAGGAGAATAAAATGTAGCTAGATAAATGCTTTTTAAATGGTTTCTATCTTGTTAATTGCATAACTTGAGCTAGGAAGGTGATAAAATTGTGATTCCAACTTTACTAGTGTTGTGTTAACATGCTCTAGTTAGGAAAAATACTAAACTTGCAGTGGTCATACTATGGATATGGTCTTCTTATTTAATCCTAATTAATTGCTAGTTTCTAGTGAAATTAATTGGGGTAAAAATACATAACATATGATCATGCAAATTTTTACACAGTATTCTTATGCTTAGAGGAAGGTAATAAAAATATTAAATCTATTGCTTGACACTTTTCATGATGCAAAACTATTTTTGCTAAAATAAGCCTATGTAACTTGTCATTTTTGTAGAGGTAGTTATACTTATCCAAATGGCATGAAATTTGTATAGTAGACTATTAAGGTCATTTTTAGCCTATTGTAATTTTCTTAGAATTTATAAAGAAATGGAAATATTTTTCCTTTAAATTATCTTATTATCTAAGGAAATTAGTAAATTGGGGGACGGGGGCAGACCCAGTGCTAGAGGCTCCCACATGAGTTGGGTCTGGGAAATTAGTAAATGGATATAAATAAATTTGTTATGTTTAACCATGATGTTTTCTATGGTGATTGTGATGCATATGATCTGTTGATGTTATGAGTTAGTCTTAAAAGCAATTGGTTGTATGCAACTAGTTAATTATTGCTTTATAATTTAATTAGATGATTGCATGTATAGTTTTGGTTGTAATGATAATTTCATAATGATAATTGTCTTTTCTATAAAACTTGTTAATAACAAAGTTGTAGATAACTTACTTATCTATCTTGTGTTAAATTTTCATAGTCATAGGACTTATGGTTTAAGAATTATGGCTGTTAAAAG
This sequence comes from Miscanthus floridulus, assembly GCF_019320115.1. Taxonomy (NCBI): domain Eukaryota; kingdom Viridiplantae; phylum Streptophyta; class Magnoliopsida; order Poales; family Poaceae; genus Miscanthus; species Miscanthus floridulus. The sequence continues at coordinate 48,294 of NW_027097780.1, read as the reverse complement.
TCTGCTGTCAGAAATGCTTACTCTCTAGATAGATCTAAAGGATTGATTTGTTCGACCTATATAACTACTAAATCACATTAAGATGATTAAAAGAAAGTTGTAGGAAATTTCATAAGCTTTCTGGAATATCTACAATCATATTATTTTGATGTGTATAACTCTAGTTATAGTTAAAATGAGTGACTGTTGTCTTGTAGTCCAGGAAATGATTTACATAAGTGTTTGTTTAAGTTACTAGAGAATAGATATGCACCTACTCAGTAAAATAAGATGCAACTTGTTATTACTTTAATGCAATGTTGTTGAAAACACTTATGAAGATGCATTCATCACACCATATCATATTATACATGTCATCATATATGCATTCGTGATATCGTATGTTATGCTCATGCATATAGGATCGTCCGAAGAGATAACTCATTTGGAGTTCAATGAGGAAGAAGAGGAGGATCAGCAGGAGATGCCTTTGGTCGCAGCTCTAGGAGAAGAGGAACAAACTCTCAAGGATCTCCCTAAGTGTCTGGATCACTAGCCAACCTCTTCCTCAAAGGCAAGCCCCGGAGCATTCTAAGTCTCCCATGTTTTACAAAATATCACTTGAGTCCTTTATGTTTGATACATTAGGTTATAAGAGTTTATTGGAAACACTTGATGCATAAAACTACCTTATCTAGTTACATATACCTTTAACCATGTGTAGGTCTAGGATCGAATATATGCTTAGCCATGCTTAAACTGGTACAAGTCGGGTGATTTCCTATCACTTGCGATGTATAGGTGGATAGAGAAGCACGGTTGGCTATATTTGCTATCATGGAAAAGAACCATGGGGTAATGTAAATGGAGGCCAGGTAGAGTCTATGTGTAGGTTGACTCATGTGATTCCATCTATGTCGGTTAAGGATCATACCATTGTTGGGCGCTTCTAACAAGATTGAACGTATGCCTCTCACTTAGCTGGCTAGATAAATCATTCCGGCCGTGAAACCGAATAGCTCAACTTAGGCTAGTCCCCATTCTGTAAAAGTGTGCACTCTGGATGGTAGTAAGGATGTGTGGGGAGCCAGACATGAGCCCAAGGGTAGGGTAGTCCTGATTGTCCTAATAGCTAGTTATTCCTGATTGTGTGACGTTGGCCGAACCCATAAAATGTGTACCTGAGTTATATCAAAGGTGACCTAAAGTGACCATTGATCTAGTCTATCTGGGATTGTGTTAGGAATAAATTCCTAGCTGGTTGAAATCGATTCAAATCGTTGTCTCTTTCGGATAGTGAGAAACTTGGCTAGTACCAACATCATAGTAACTGTGTTATGGAATATGATGGTTCGGATGAACATGGAATTACTACACCGGCTATGGTTACTATTGTATGCTACTAAATGATATACCACATGTTTGGCATACGTTAGTTGCTAATCTAGAGATGAATAGCTATAATTAACTTGATGATTGAATTATAACTGTATGCTTGAATTGGTAAGCATTTTATGCAAAATGTTGTAAATCTAGCTCCACTTATAAAGCCTTGCATTGTTCTTGGAGTCACCTTATTTTTGGTTTATGATGGGTAAGTCTAGCTAAACACCTTGTACTCAGTGTTTTATTCCCATTGTTGCAGATGGTATAGTTTATCACGGCTATTGCAAGAGCTGCTTCTATCCCACCATGGATGAGGAGTGAGCCCTAGGCAAGCATCTCTTATTAATCCTTCTTACATTCTTCTGTGGGAGTGTGATCATGAGTTGGCGCTGTATTTGAACTATGATGGCAGATGTTAGCTACAAACTTTAATTTGCTTCCGCTACTAGTTTACTTGAACTTGGTTTGTAATAACCTTAATTCATACTCTGATGAATGAACTATATTTGTGAACCTTATGTAACGTGTGACATGTATGTTGAATCATGTACAATCTTGGTTGTATGTTGATGGTTAATCGAGAACCGTCATGATACTCGATGGACTACTGGGTTTATGTGGGTTCAAGTATGATAGTGCGATCGCTTGTGGGCTGCCATTGTACTTGTGCTCTTATAAATTGGTCGGTTCTACTACAATACAATCTACAAAGACAAAGGACGTAGGGTATTATGTCAAGCTGATGGCCCAAACCTGTCTAATCGTTGTCTCTTGCGTTATGTGTCACCATCTGGTTTCCTCACATGCGCCTCCACCGATTCATCTACTACCGTGGGCATACACCTTGGTAGACTACCGACCAGATTTTGTCGACACATTCCCTAGTAGCAGTGTACCAAAATCATGTGAGGAGGCCCACAAATATATTCGAGAATCAGGACAAGGTTATGAAAGTATCCATGTGTGCAAGAACAACAATGTGTTATTTTTGGGTGATCATGAGGAATTGCAAGCATGCCCAAAATGCAAAGAGTCTAGATGGGAGGATGCAGATGGTAGCAGGCAGGTTCCTCATAAGGTTTTTTGGCATTCTCCTATAAGACCAAGGTTGTAGAGGATCTTTGCTGCTCGAGGAACAACAGCGGACATCGAATGGCTTTCTCCTCTAAGGCATGGTAAGACTTTAATAGAAAGCACCCAACTTTTGTAGATGATCCAAGGAACTTGAGGCTTGCCATCACCATAGATGGTTTCAATCCATTTGGCAACTTTAGCTCGACATATAGTATGTGGCCTATTCTTGTAACGCCTCTGAACCTACCACCATGGGAATGTGTGAACCCATCGAATTGCTTTATGTCTCTATTGATCCTAGGCCCAACCTCTCTAGGAAATGATTTTGATGTATTCTTGGAGCCTCTTATAGAAGAACTAAAAGAACTATGGAAGTGTGTCAGCACTTTTCATGTACTACATCATGATAATAAGAATGGCTTCACTCTGCGTGCTGCCATGCTTTGGTGCATACATGATTTTCCAACATTGAGCACCTTGTTAGGCAGAACTACAAAAGGTTATTATGCATGTATGTATTGCAACAAAAATACATTGTCAAGGAGCCTAAGAAAGAAGCTAGGCTACCTTGGACACCATCATTACCTTCCTAGGGATCACCCTTGGAGGAAGAGCTTGGATTTTGATGGAAAAACTAAGGACCAAGATGCGCTAGAAAAGTTCACCTTACATGATATCCTTGAGGAACTCAAGAAGGTGAAAGATGTCTACCCAAGTAAGCATGGTGGAAAAAGGAAGTAGAAGCTTGGAGAAGAACCAGTGATTTATAATTGAAAATCTGCTTGGTGGGGGCTGCCATACTAGAAGGACATGTTGCTGCCACACAATCTTGATGTCATGCACATTGAGAAGAACATATGTGAAAACATTCTTTGGACATTGCTGAAAGTGGAGGACAAGACAAAGGACACAACGAACGCTAGGCTAGATTTGCATGATATGAAGATAAGGCCTCAATATCATGGCGTGCAGCAAGGCACCTCGCTTAAATTCCTAGAAGCTCATTATGTCATGATGAAAAAACATAGAACATAATTTTGCAAATTCCTTAAAGGTGTCAAGTTTCTATATGGTTTTGTAGCCAACCTAGCAAAATCCATAAGTGTAGATGGTAGCAAGCTGAAAACGCATACTTGCCATGTCCTTCTCTAAAGGATCATACCTGCAGGCTTAATATTCCCAAAGATGTATACGAAACTATTTTAGAACTTGGGAACTTCTTCAGGCAATTGTGCAGTAGAACTCTGAGGAAAGAAGTCATGGAAAAGCTGAAATGGGACATCCCACTCATCTTATGCAAACTTGAGAAGATTTTTCCACTGGCCTTTTTCGATCTTATGGTGCACTTTGCTGTCCATCTACCTAGCAATTCACTTCTTAAAGGGTCATACAGTACGGATGGATGTACCCAATAGAACAGTGACTGGGCACATTGAAGAATTTATTAAGGAACAGGGCCAGACTTGAAGGATCAATTGCAGAGGCTTACTTAGAAAGTGAGACGTTAGCATTTTGGGAGAGGTTCATGGATGATGTTAAAATAAGATATAATTGGGGCAACAATATATCACATGATGGGCCATCACCTGGTGAGACCTCTGTTTTCTAGCATGGTGTCAAGCCCATTGGCCAAATTAGGGTAAAGGACATCAAGGATAAAGCCAAAATCAATAAGCTAGCTTGGTATGTGCTTAATAACTATGACGAGGTTGGACAATATGTGCAGTAAGTATCATTTTTTATATGCTAATTTGTTGTTTCCTATATTATGTATAAGATGTTACCAATAATAATGCTTATATGTGCTATAGAATATACATACAAATTTTAGAGGAACAAGGGGCAAGTGATGATGCTGATAGTAGGCTAGCAGCAGAGTTTCCAGCGTGGCTTAAGTCTCATGTACATTATTAGCATATTTTAGTTTTGTTAGGCTGATCATTGGCAGAATTATATGACAACTTAGTGGCGACGATGGTTTCATGTTTGTGTGTAGATCGAGGAGCTATGTAGAGAGAAACCAATAGAGGTCAGTGAAGGTTTGTATGTAGTGTCTTGTGGTCCTGATACCCTAGTTCAGGTCTATGTAGCTTTTAGTGTTAATGGAATCAGGTATAGCACTATTGACCAAAAGTAATCCTTGCATACATAGAACAGTGGTGTCATGACCACCATCACAAATGAAGGCCAATTAGTGGAATTTTATGGTGTCCTTAGAGAAGTTATTCAGTTGATGTATAACTCCAGCGTATAAAGCCATAGGATGGTGGTTGTTCTACACTGTAACTGGTACAATCGAGATGGCACTATGATGTCCACAGACATTGACGATGATAGACATTACAGATCCATCAACATTAAATCATTCTGGTACAAGGATGACCCTTTTATTCTCACGACATAGGCAAGGAAGATTTTTTATCTATAGGACAGCTCCTTGGGCAAAGATTGGCGGGCCGTGCAAAAGTTTAAACATAGGGATATGTATGACATGAATGAAATAGAGCCTGTAGTGCTCCAAGATGATCACTATTCTAACAACAAGCATGAAGTCCTGCTGGGTGATGGTGATCAGGTTATGCATGATGCTAGTCATGGTAGAGAAGGCACTATCATTCTAGCCAATTTAGAAGATCTTCTAAGAGATAAGAGAGAAGTAGTGAGCATACTTGAAGGCAGTGAGGATGAAGATGATACTAGAAACCAGTATTGCAGTGATGACAGTAACTGTGGTGGTAGAGATCACATGTCTGGAGATGACGATGACTTATTGAAGATTTCATGTATAATCTTTGGGAGAACGTGTATTCTAAAACTACACTTTGCTTTGGATTTCTGGCTTTGTATTCTGAACATGTTCGGTATGCTAAGTTGTTATAAACTTGTGCTTCAGTGGACACATAGGCTTTGTCTACCGGTGTTAGTACTGCACTATGTGGACTATCTTTTGTGTACATGACTATTTCATTCCACTACAACTAGTACTTGTTATAGGTTCATATACACTGCATAAGCCATTGACATAAAGCATTCTTTCACACAGCTTGCTTCAACCACTATGTTGAGATCATTAATCAGTTCGACCAGCATGCCAAGTATGTATACTAATACATGTCTAGTTTACCAAACCGAGGCACAAAGCAACCCTTGCGCGGTTGCCAATAGTGAATTGGATGTAGGAGGAAAGCCTCTGTAGATATTTCACTCCAGAAACATAGTCACAACAGTAGAGGGGTAGACTAAAGAGTGAAGAGGAGTTGCTTTCATAAGTAATTTCTCGTGGTTGGTTTTGCAAAGGCATGCAGCAGCTAGCTAGAGATGGCTACACTTTTATTATCCAATGAGAGATCAAATGGACAGTGGTGGACTTTCTGGCATGTGTAGTAAAAAATGCAACAGCTATGCCTCCTCTGTTGTGCATTAGATCGAGGCGACACTTGTGTAGATGAACTCCTCGTTGCAAGGTTCTTGTAAATTCTACAAATTTTATCGAAGACATGAGTTGGGTTCACCATAGCTCAAAGCAATTCATGACTATTACCACTACTAATACATTTTTTGTTCACCAAACTAAGGCACAAAGGTATCCTTGTGTGGTTGGCAAGAATGAGAAGTGTCCAACCTGATCAGATGGACGATGCTTAGACCATCAAGTGCGCACAAAGATAATGGTAAATACTACTTTGTGAAGCAAAATGTTTGCACAAATGTGCAATGCCATCTGACCATAAGAGGAGAGCAGTGCCATCCCACTACTCAAAGGCATCCAACTATTACCTAGACATACTAGTTCTAGCTATAGATGATTAACATGACTTCACACGAGGCAACATACTAGACCTCTCCGCCCTAGTGAACTGGCATGATGATACCGAATGTATGGCCATTGGACTTTCTATCTAGGCAAGACTTGTTCAGATGAACACCTCATGGCATGGTTGTTGCAAGTTCAACAAATTTATTAGATACATGCAAACAAGATGAGTTGGGTTCACCATAGATATGTGTGCAGTAGAATTACAAAACCTATGGCTACTCTATTCTGCATATAGGCTAGGCTTGCTTCTCTCAAAGAAACCTTGCACGGTTGCCGAGAGCGAAGTGACAAGTTGGGTTCAACATAGATCAAAGGCACTCATGATTACTACTACCACTACTAATACATGTTTGGTTCACCAAACTGAGGCACAAAGCAACCCTTGCATGGTTGGATTGAGATATGTCTAGCCCGTTCAGGTTTACAATGCTCGGACCATCACGTGCGCACAAAAATAATGGTAAACGATACTTTGTGAACCAAAATATTTGCACAAATGCACACATTACATGCATAATAAGAGGATATCAGTGCTACTAGATAGAAAGATAATGGCAAACCAGACTTCATATATATGTAGATTACAGCAATGATACGAGTTCCGCCTACATAACCATGCCTTCATCTACCATAATAATAAGCGGAGAGTAGTGCCATTCCACTACTCAAAGTCATCCAACTACTACCTAGACATACTATTTCTAACTATAGATAATTAACATGACTTCATACTAATCCTAATAGCACCTGGCAGCAAACTAGTACTAACTACATATGTTGACATGACTTGGTACTACTAATGAGGAGTGCTATCCCACACCTCTACGCAAGTCATGCAACAAGGGTACCAATAGGTATGAACAAAATCCAATGCCTATAGGTAAACCAGCCTTGGTTGAAGCCAACAAACCTCTTCGCCATGGTGAACTGGCATGACCGGACAATCCCTTTAGGCCATCTAGCCCTGGTTCCTTGCCAGGGCACGATGGTGGGCAATGTTCTTGTCGTTAGTGTAGGTGTCGTGTAGGGGGGCATGTGCCCTCGCTAGCACATGTGCCCTAGTGTTGGCCTCGATCCAACCATGAGCCATATGGTTGGCCCACATAGGGCACACAAGACCACCATATGTGCTGACACACAAGAACAGATTCAGGCTAGGAGAATAGGTGCTACATAGCCATGCAGACGATCATCCTCCTAGTCTGTCGTAACATAGCTCGAAGAGCCATCGGACTTGACTCAACGTCGGCCATGGCCTCAACCTTGGCCAAGATGTCGGCCTCATCGTTGGCCTCATGGATGGCAAGGGGCCATGATGGTGCAGGTGACCCGCCCACATGGGGAGCGTATCTGGTGAAGCTGAGCCAGACCATAGCGGAGCTAGAGGTGGCTAGCGAACCACCAGTGCCAGTGGCATCAGTGTCATCACCGAGGGCGACGGGGAGAGCAGCAGCCTAGGAGATGGCATGAGTCTTGGTGATGGGAACGCCGATCTATGAGGACTGGACATCACCATCACCTCCACTGATACCAACCCAGGGTACGCCATTGGCCCTGCCTCTGCCGAACCACTAGAGGAAGCGAGGACTGTAGCCGGGCCACCGATGGCCTTCATGGCAATCGATAGGGTGGTGAAGGTGGGTGGTCAGGAGAGGGATTTTGTGCAATGGAAGGTGGAATGGTAAACAATATGAATTGGGGCGAGGCCAAGCTTTATGTATACATAGGGATGCTAGGGCTTCTAAGGCAAGATACTCCATAAAGATTTATATATACATAGGGATGCTAAGGCTTCTAAGGCAAGATACTCTGTGAAGATTTATCTTTCCTAAAGGTGGGTGCCATCGTGCTCCCTCAGGAATCACAACCATATTTACACCAGCGGTTGCAAAAACCCATTTGCACTGATGAGACAGCATGAGTCTCGGTACGACGACATCAATTGTGCGGTCGGCGGACTTTCTAGCATGCGCAGTAAAATTTCATAGTTTGTGATCGACTACACTCATTCATCATTTCATCCAATATTATTATTACTAGTAGTAGGGGTGTGGTCACGTGACCATGTTATCCTTGGCTTTTAATTTAATAATTCCTAAAAGAAAGTAACGTTTTTCATAATCTATGACAAGGGGCCAGGAGTACATTTGCACAAATATGTATGACATGTATACTATCCGATGTGTTCAAATATAGGGCGGCTGGACTTTCTTTCGTGTGTAGTAGAATTTTCAACACCTATGGCTCAACTGTTTTTCATTAGGTTAGGCTTGCTCCTCTCAAAGAAACCTTGTGTGGTTACCAAGAGTGAAGTGAATGCAGGATGAAAGCTAGACATGATTAAAAATTTAAGAGATTTTGACCACCATGACACGGTTGAGACTTGAAAGCTGGTGTAGTTGTGATAGGTCATTTCACTCCTATCTAAGTAGTCACAATAGTAGATGGGCAGATAGAAGAGTGAAGAGGAGTTGCTTTGGTAAGCAATTTCTCTTTTGAAGAGACATGCAGTGGCTAGCTAGAGATGGGTACACTTACTATCTGACGAGGGATCCAATGGACAGCATGGGACTTTCTAGCATGTGTAGTAAAAATGCAACATCTATGCCTCATCCATTGTGCATTAGATCAAGCCAAGACTTGTTCAGATAAACTCCTCACTGCATGGCTATTACAAGTTCAATAATTTTTATCAAACACATGCAAATAAGACGAGTTTGGTTCACGATGGATTAGAACCACTCATTTTGAGCATGATCAGAGTGACTCATGACTACTACCACTATTGATATGTGTTTTGTTCACCAAATTGAGGCACAATGCAACCATTACGTGGTTGGCAATAGTGATGTGTCTGTCCTGGTCAGATTTACAATGCTCAGATTATCACATGTTCAACGGTATAATGGTAAATGTTCCTTTGTGAACAAAAATGTTTGCACAAATGCGTACAACATGAATACTATCTGACGTGTTCAAATATATGGCGGCAGGGCTTTCTGGTTGCTGAGACTTCCTCCTCTCAAAGAAACCTTGAATGGTTGCTGAGAACAAAGTGAATACAGGATGAAAGCTAGAAAGGAGTGAATTGACCACCATGACACGGTTAAGACTTGAAAGCCTAGTGCGGTTGTGATAGGACTTTTCACCCCTCGTGGGCTATCGAACTCCCTCGGGAACCTCAACTAGTCGTATCACAAAAGGGGTGTTCAACTAGAGATGTAGGAGTATTGACATTCCTAAGCATACACTGATGAAAATAGAGCATGTCTCCTCCATTTACGCCGATGAGACGACGTCAGTCTCAGCGCTGGTTTTTACTATACATGTTAGCTTCTCCATTGATGCCCCAACACTGTGTGCAATCCTTGCATTTGTGACAACACTAGAACCACAAAAAGAAAGCCCCCATGAGAAGACAATGAGAATAGAGACATACTAGCAAGGATTCCTCAAGACTGTCAAGTCCCCTAGTTGGCATGGTAGGGCTGCAAGAAGATAAGGCAGGACCGAGCCAGAGTGACCTAGAGTGCATTAAGATCCTTCTTCCTAGATTGTATGTAGAAACATTGGTAATTGCCCATTTTCTATGTGTTGAATCTGATCTACTAGGGTTTTCCTTTGTGAATGAACTTGTCCCTCTATCTGGCTATGTTGATTGTTGTGCATGCAAAAACTGTCAACTATAATGGCATGGGCCGTCAGAGGTCGCTGGAAACTCAAGCTTTGTCTAGACGATGAGCAGAGCCTAGCCCAGATGGAAGGTGGAGATGTTCCTGACAGCGGTCACTTGTACCTCTATCAGGGATGGAAGCACTTCGCCCACACCCTCGACCTTCAAGATGGGTTCTCTCTTGTATTGTGGTATGACAGCTGGCCATAGATTAATGACAAGGTGTTCGATCTTACCACTGGCCACAAGCAATACCTGCATGACTTCGAGGCTAGTGATAGTCAGCTCTTCCTTTCCATCATAGAGCTGAGGTGTTTTGAAGTGATCCTGAAGAAGTACCACATCAAAGCAAAGTATCTAGTGAGCACTCACGCGAGACGTAGAACATACTGGTGTCACAAGTTACTAGTGTCGTCTCTCTCATCAATCTTTTTTGTGTGAGGCGAAGAACATGCCAGTGGACTTTGAGATAGTGCATGACTACTAGCAGTGGGAAGCTATTGAGCTACAGATGGCTAGGTAGTCCTAGTTCGTGGGCTTGGAGAGGACCCAAATGAACAACAAAGTGCGCCATGTCATTCAAGTATGGGTGGGATGAGTTACATGCAAGCAACCACCTCAACATCAGCGACACCTACTTCCTCAGCGTGATCCACGTGGCCACCTGCAGCGATGATGAGGACGAGGAATGGGAGGAGGAACAGGAATACGATGAAGCTAAGCTCAAGGTGGAGGTGTGCAAGACGAACAACTGATGGTTGCGGTGAACTCAGTGGAAGAGTTGACATGATCTGTATTTTGTTGTTTCATCAGAACTATTATTTGGCCTGTCAAGATTTCCTAGTATCGAATTGTCTTACGCCATGTTTGGATGGACTATGACTAGTTCGCCAAGTCTAAAAAAGCGAACTAATAGTTGGCTTCAATGGACTAGTTGGATAGCCCCTGATAGTTGCTAGCACTGTATTTTGTTGTTCATTGACTCGCAGTGATCTAGAGCAACTATATTTCATAGGGTCGGACTGTCTTAGGGTCAGGATAATCTCAACAACTATACACCCACATCCTCTAATAAAAAAGGGATAACTCTGACGGTTGCGATGCCCATGGCAATGCGATGGACGCGACCTAATCTCAATTCAACCGCATTGATGTAGCAGTTACTGATCATCCTTTATCCAGTGTTTGGAATAGCAACACATTCCCATACTTAAGTGAAAAAGTTAGTAATGCACAATTTCTTTCGCCTCCCACTTTGTTGTGACATCCATCCACACTACTATTGCTGCTTCCAATTGCCTTCGACGAGCCCACCGGCGGCAACATCTAGCATACAGCGCTAGCAAAGCACAACACTAGCACTGTCCCTAGCACCACGGTTGTTGATGTTGATGGCCCAGCAGTTGTCAATGCTGGTGGTGCTGCAGTTGTCGATGCTGATGGTGTCGTGTTTGTCAACGAGGATGCCATGCCCATTGCTACCATTGATTACAAGCGACCCATGCCATTTGTCTCTTGGGGCCTAGCATTGTGGTCCATCCATTCCACTACACTGGGCATGCATCGAGCGTCGCACTGTTTGATGGTGCCGACGACCACCGCTGTGAACAACTTAGCGGTTCACCGGATAATGGAACACATGGTCTACAGTGCTAGCCATGGCCTTGGACTGCACCACCAAGGGGACGCCAACCTCATCTAGGTGCTACTACGCCATAGGTACTTGGGTCTCGGCACCGATTGCGTCGATGAGTCCTACATCATCCCTGCAGCAAATAATCCCTCGAACGAGTCAACCTCGTCTGATGACGGGGGCATAGGCAATTTGAGTCCTCATGATGATGATGTCATGCAACCACCAAGCCTGTAGGAGAGCCACACCAAGGTCATAAGTGAGTTCACAAAGTTGTTGACTGAGTATCCCACCTATTACAAGGACATGTCCCTACCGGACACAACACACAAGATGTTGGACCCTATCGTGCAGGAGATGTTCAAGCAGTTGACGTGGCATGATCTGCTAGAGCAGCCAAATAGGAAGATGGAGGCGGTGAGCAAGCTCAAGTACATACTCTTTGATGATGGTTCTACCTCCTCACCATATGCCAGCTGCTCATTGAACTGGTGGTCGACCCCATTATGAAATGGTTGAAGGAGACATGGACTCCCACCAAGTTCCTACAGCAGGAACAACTGGTACAGTTCTTACACAACCTACCACCTAAGTTCCCTCATGCTAGGGAATTCTTGCATGATGTAGTGTTGCTCGGACTATCCAACACTGCCGATAGGTAAGACGCTTCCTAGGAGATTGTTCCAGTTAATGTATTACTACATCTGTGGATGTCGACCATCGACCAGGACTTGCTGTAGTCGATGCTCACCAAGGTGCTGGCCGTGGTCCAGAAGTTCCTATTGAAGTGTACTGGTGAAAACACGCACAAAAATTACAACATTGTGTTGTCATGGAAGCAAGCGGCTTGGCCTAACATTTGGAATGGGTTTGTCGATGGTGTCATCATTCCTTACCTGAAGCATGGACTTGGAAATGTCCACAACAAGCCACCACCGGGAGGAATAGCAGCTATGGACATGTGGGTGGACCACCTAATGAGGTAGGCATCCGAGATTTTGCCCTAGAAAATTCTTAACCTCCTACAGGGTGAGTTCCCTAGAAAAGATTGGCAGGGTGCTCTGTGCAGGTGGTTCTTCATGGTAGATTGTGACGACAAGATGGTGCTATAGTATGAGCTTGCTTTCGGTGGGATGGATTGGATGATGCCATTTATCGACAAGATCATTGTACTGTGCTTGGCATCCTGGTTCATTGCCATTAGTGTCGTCCCACCGAATGAAGGGTACAACGTGTTCCACATGCTCCTCACTAGGTGGAAGCCAGTCGTGTCATTAGAGTCGATGATGAATAAGGTCCTAAAGCACTTCATGGAGAAATGGATCGATGGGCTATGCCGCTGGTTGTTCGATACACAACCCACAAAGGAGGAGGCCGTGGCCTAGTGCCAGGAGTGGGTGCGGATCCTAACATCGGATCTGCTTGCCATCAATAGTGAAATGTACAATGGCCTCCAACTGATCCATGAAACATATGAAATACCATAGGTAACTTAGTAACTTATTAGTGTATTTATGTTCTGAATGATTACACCTACGTCAGGCATTGTAAATGTTAATCATTGGCACAATATGCATTACTCTTTTATGAATGCACATGTGAGAAAGTATGACGTTATGCGATTGTAATGTGATAGACAATGACTGAATGCTTTCACCTGCATTAGGCATTGTATATTAAATGTTAATCGCTGGCACAATGTGTACTACTCTTTTCTGAATGCAAACACGAGAAAGTGTGATACTATGTGATTGTAACGTGCTGGACAATGACTTAATGCTTTCACCTATGTTAGGCATTGCATAAATATTAATCATTGGCACAATGTGTACTACTCTTTTCTGAATGTACATGCAAGAAAGTCTGATACTATGTGATTGTAACATGTCGGACAATATCTATTACTCTTTTTTTTACTACACCTACTGCAACTAGTTGCTTGGAAATCCATAGCAATTAAATCTGTATTAAATTTGCATGAAACCCGAAGAGCCTAGTGTGCCTGGTTTAGCCATAAATCTATGAGAGAGGTAAGAGCGAGGCAACCACTCTTCTCTATCTTCCTGCTGCACTCCTTCGCCTTCTCTCTTGACTTGATTGAGTCACATCTTCGGCCGAAGTGATGGACCATGGGAAGGACCTCATGGAGAACCCTTCGGAGGGGAGCAGGCCTCCGCCACATCTTCGCTCCCATTTGTGGTGCCTTGGGTAAGGCGGTCTTATTCTTAGTTGCCAGAGTCATTCCGTTCTGATCTCCTTAATCTTTTTACTATCATTTCTCACACCGCGGTGCTTGAGGTTGAGCAGTTATTTAGTGTCACCTGCTCTTTGGATGCGCACCCTATAGAACTAGAGGGGTCTTCTCCCCCCAACTGCTAGGAATTCCACGAGCCCCTTCATAATCGAGCTTCAGCTCACAACCTATGCAATGACCCTAGGGACAAGGTTAGTAGCTCATGCTCTGCCTTGACATAGTCAAGACTACCCTTGTCGCCTCAAAGTGGGAGATAGCTAATGCCCGAGCTATAGATGTTGATGCTCAGGCTAGGATGATCGGTATGGTTTCCTTCATCAAGAAGCTCTGTCCAAATGTCCACAGCCTTGTTTTGACAGTTCTTAGTGTTGTCAGCCCTGGAGGAGGAGTTGGTTGCTCATCGAGAGGCAGCCCTCATCATCATCAATGACATGAACATAGGGGGTGTCCTGTTTGAGGACTGTCTATGGGCCATTCTAGCTCGGCTTAGGATGGTGGCCCTTCACAGGGCGTGCCATGGGGCTACCTTAGCCCTAGCCATGGCACAACTTCGTTCTGGCCATGATCTTCACCTGCTTGAACCTAGCTTTCTAGTTGGTGCCAATGAGGAGGAGGAGGAGCTCACTGGCAATTTTACTGCCACCGTAGAGGCCATCATGGTGGCCACGCATGCGGGCAACATCATCCTCACTGCTTTCTTTGAGCCATAGATTATATCTAGGGTCATTCCAATCTTAATGAAAGTCTAGTTTGTTACTTTAATTCGAAGAGCAACTTATGCGCGTTGCTTTTTCTTTCACGGTGTTTGCTTCTTATGCTTGGATGTGAAAGGATTGTGTGGCTGACATGCTCGGATGAGGTGATTAGGAGGTCATGGGCTGGATCCTGCCTCTCCTCTCAAAAGGGAGTTAGGTTTTAGGGAAGCTTCCTTCCCTCTTATGAAACACCATAGGTAACTTGGTAATTTTGCATATTTTTGTTCTGAATGCTTCCACCAGCATTAGGCATTGTAAATGTTAATCATCAGCACAATGTGTATTACTCTTTTCTGAATGCACACATGAGAAAGTCTGACGCTATGCGATTGTAACACGCTAGACAATATATTACTCTTTTCTGAATGCGCACGTGTGGGGGGTACGACCCCTGATACCCATGGTAGGCCACATGGGCTACGCCCCTAGGGGTGGACCAGCCCACAAGATGAAGCGTTGTAGAGAACGATGCTGCTTGGCATGTCCTGCAAGACACCAGGAAGATATCCTGAAGATACTATGAGATCTATTAGGATACGTATGATCCTATGATTCCTGTAATCTATTATTACTTTCTGGTTAACTCCTAGATCTAACCAACTTGTAACCCTGCCCTCAGTACTATATAAGGCGGGCAAGGACCCCCTCCGAACACAGGCAATATCATACGATAGCCAATACAATCCAACAGACCATAGGAGTAGGGTATTATATCACGCCGATGACCTGAACCTATCTAACTCTTGTGTCTCTATTGCCTTCTTGTTCTCGATTACACACATCTCTGTCGATCAATCTACCTTCATGGGATACCCCTCGGAGGACTACCGATGATATTCTGTCAATAGTTGGCACACCAGGTAGGGGGTGCATGTTGTTTCCATGTCGAACAAGATGGTACGTTTTGCGGGCTCTTTGTCCCTCCCATAGCCCAGCTAGATCTTCATGGTTGGATCGGTTTCCTGGATCATCAACACTAATGGAGTTGAAGAGGTCATTGAGCTAGTGTAGATCGATACTATGCTGATCACCCCACCACCTACGACAGCAAATCTGATCTTGGAATCGCCTTCGAGGTCGTCTTCATCAACAATTCACCACTCGCTCCCCCACTACCCGAGGAGGCAAATCAATAACAATGATCTGATCACATCCATCGATTGGGTTGGCTAGAAGCTCATAGATTACCTCTCCATCGTGGAATTGGCTTTGACCACTCTAGTTCAGCGCTGACCACCCTCTAATTCAGATCTATTGGAGGCTGATCAGGAAATGCCAAGGGTTATGGCCTACCCTTCAGGCTCACCAGCGTCGCTTCTACCTACCAAGATGCCCTAAGGGGCAAATTCACTGACCAGGTCAGAGATGTCCATCCTCTCATTGACCAAATCGCCAACCAGCTCTCGCTAACTATCAACATGCTACACATTGGCCGATGGCCCAAAGCATCCCACCAAACCATCCTGGAGGAAAATCCAGACTCTGAGTCCTAGGGCTCTATGGACACTGTTGCCAAAACCACTATCGTACAACCTCCTTTCCCTCCCTTCTATGGAGGTGGAATTTTCAATGTCAGCATTGACAGCCGAAAGCTAGTCCCAGAGCGGAGGAGGTGATGGTAGACCCCATCCTTGAGTCCCCGGGTGTTCGGCAGTCTATGAAGAAGTCAACCATCATTACTAGCAAACTTGGTGGTGGTGAGAGGTTAGCGTCGACAGTGGATGGGTCGGCGATGATGCCCAAGGCGATGACAGAAACCGCTGGATCTTCAGGAGTAGAGGCTGCATCCACCGATGTCGCTCCGACATTTAGATTGGAGGGGCATGCGGTGCTGGAGGAGCAGACGGCACTACCTAAGGCATCGAAGGGCGTGGTCAGACATGCTATCTGGCCATCAAGCCCTCAGGTTTAGCCACCAAACCCTCAGGTGGTGCCTCCAGCTGTAGTGGAGGAGGACAATGATGAGTCCATGGCTTGTCGAGTTATTCAATTTGGCTCATTTTCTATTGATCCAAAACAAATCAAGATGACACACAGAAGAGAGTTGGATTCTACTCTTGCATTGTCAAGTAGAATATTTGTTGGAAATAATTTTGTCAAGAAGTATTGGAAGGCAAGGAAGTCGACAAATATATCTATGCAGATTGTCTCTATGCGTGAGGGGACAACTTGATTTGCATTGTGGCCAGAGAATATTTTACTATATATTTGGATATTTATCGGCATTAGTATTAATTCGCTATATTTTAATTCATAGGTTGGGCTAAGTCACATACGTGTTAAGCACTGGTTGCGTCGTGGTCTGAGTCCAAGTTGCATCATGTGCCTGTGTGCACTTATATGGCCTAGGCTGGCTGTGTAAAAGACAGACTGGATTTCATTTGTGGTGTTATTCCTCATCGAGCGCCGCTCGAAAAACCCTAGATGGTGTTCCCATCAGGTTCTTCGTCTTGAAGATTATCTTCTAGATTCTTATTGATCTGCGTGGAGTGCGTGATCAAGCTGCTATGGCTTGAGTGCGTCGCTTGGAATTCTTGGAGTTCCCCATCTTCTGATCGTGGTTCATCGTGGCTGCAGGTGGAAGGATTATCCTAGGGTTTGGATTGCAACATCTCTTGTAAGTTGATCCCTCTATTTATCGCTGCTACTATTTGAGTTCCTTAATTCAGAGAAAGTTATTTGGTGTTGTCGTTCATCTATCAAGTGTGCTTGTTAGCATCTAATAATTGTCGAGAGATTTATGTGCTGGTTTTGATACTATAAATCCATCTGGTTCCTCATTGGCTTGATATTGTTGTTGGAGAGTCGCATACTGCCGAGTACTGCTATATGGACTCCTTATCAAATTGAATACAATATAATCATTGTGTCTGTTTGCCTGCTAGTCATCATCCGACGTCTTTGAATATTGCCTGCTAGTGCTTGAAAGATTAAATACTCAGCTACAGTTGTCAAGTATTTTAGCGGCTACGATTATATTGGAGAAAATATTCAGAAACACTTATTTTGGTATTTGCACCGTGAAAGATTGGGACAGATTATTGGACATCGTAGGCGTGTTCTCATCAGTTGGTATCAGCTTCTAGGTTGCTCACGGTGCATTTGGATATTTTTTTCAATGGCTCATTTGAAAATGCTCAAGAAAGTTCATCTTTTGCCAAAGTTATCTCTAGCAACACGTCTCAAGGAGTACTATGATTAGGAAGAACATATGGAAGATTTCTTCTAGGGCCGTGGACTTGCATCGGCCCTAAAGATGTATTATGCAGAAGAGACAATGGCTATAGATATTTCACATTGGTGGGATTGCTGGGACAAAAAAATTCCTTGTTGGACGTGGAGCGATATGAAAGCTGTGCTTTGGCGCTGATTTTGTTCTCTTGAGTCAAAGAAGGTAGCTACTGCACGTGCACAAAATCCCCAAGGCACTACGACAACTGAACCTAAAGAGGAGTTAATTGTGCAAGAGAGAGATGTAAGCGTGAGTGCTGAATTTTTTTCCACACCAGAACAGCAAGCTATGGACTCTTCCTTTTATTCTCCTATAGAGCCATCAATTGATATTGTTGATGATGCAGCAAGTGGCTTGTCTATGCTGGCTCAAGAAGTCAAGTAGGATGGTACTGCTAGTAATGTGAAGGGGCAACACTTTAATATATTTCAGTCAGAATGCACAATCCATGATAAGGTATGCAAGCTAATTATTAATGGTGGTAGTTTCACAAATGCTATTAGTTCAGATCTTGTGCGTGCTTTGTCTCTGTCAACGTGGAGGCTTCCAATGCCGCGTTATATCCAATGGATGAACCAAAGTGGCACACTTAAAATTACTCACAAGGTGTGAGTTAAATTTCTATTGGGAATTATGTGGACACAGTTGACTATGATGTTGTAAAGATGAGTGCTTGTCATTTATTATTAGGTCAGCCATGGCAGTTTGATCTTGATGCTACTCATACCAATCGTTCCAATAATTATTCATTTGCGCACAAGGGAGTTTGTCATGTTCTCAAACCAATGCTTGAGAGTGCTATTAAGGCTGAGGTTTTTCCCAAGGTGCAAGCAAAGAAAAGGGCTACTGAAATTACCCCAAAGCCGAGGACGGCTTTGCTTTAAGAGGGAGAGAATGATGTGAATATTCCTACTCTTGCTACTGCTAGTGATGCTGCTAGTGAGTCTGCAATTAACTGCCCAGAGCTAATTAAACCAGCAATTCTGTTTGGTTCTATCTCTGACAATATTGAGAAGAATATTGCAGGTAGTAATCCTGACATCCCTGTTGCTGGAGACGATACTATGGTGATGGTTAATTATTTGAGTAATAAAGGTTGTGAAAGTTACCACAATGAGTCAAATAATTCTTCTGAAATTATAATAAAGCCAATGGTGGTTTTAGCTCTGGAGGGAGAAAATGATATAGTTTCTGAAGCAACTTGCAACAGGTCTGAAATTGCAAAGGCAGCTATAAATAAATCTTCTATGCAGTTTATGGAGCATGATGTGGTTGTTGCTTCAACTAATAATGAATCATTCCAAGAAATCTCAAGGTCAGGAACTGTTTTATTTGATGGTTCTAATGATGCGACTATTGTTGCTTTAGTAGCTACTAGTAATGGCAGTCAAGATGTTTCTGTTATGACTCCTGATGTTTGTGAAATTAAGTGTAAGATGGAGGAATCACTTGAGGATACACCAAAGCCGAGTTCGGCTTTGTTTCAAGAAGGGAACAATGATGAACCCATGGCTTCTCAAAATGTTTTTGATGCACAAGATACACATAAGAATATATCAAAGCTGAGGATGGCTTTGTTTCAAGGGAGGGAGGATGATGAGTCCATGGCTTGTCGAGTAATTCAATTTGGCCCATTTTCTATTGATCCAAAACAAATCAAGATGACACACGGAAGAGAGTTCCATTCTACTCTTGCATTGTCAAGTAGAATATTTGTTGGAAATAATTTGGTCAAGAAGTATTGGAAGGCAAGGAAGGCGACAAATATATCTGTGCAGATTGTCTCTATGCGTGAGGGGCCAACTTGATTTGCATTGTGGCTGAAGAATATTTTACTATATATTTGGATATTTGTCGGCATTAGTATTAATTAGCTATATTTTAATTCATAGGTTGGGCTGAGTCACGTACGTGTTAGGCACTGGTTGTGTCATGGTTTGAGTCCAAGTTGCATCATGTGCCTACGTGCACTTATATGGCCTAGGCTGGCTGTGTAAAAGATAGACTGGATTTTATTTGTGGTGTTATTCCTCGTCGAGCGCCGCTCGGCAAACCCTAGATGGTGTTCCCATCAGGTTCTTCGTCTTGAAGATTATCTTTCAGATTCTTGTGGATCTGCGTGGAGTGCGTGATGAAGCTGCTATGGCTTGAGTGCGTCGCTTGGAATTCTTGGAGTTCCCCATTTTCTCATCGTGGTTCATTGTGTCTGCGGGTGGAAGGATTATCCTAGGGTTTAGATTGCAACATCTCTTGTAAGCTGATCCCTCTATTTATCGCTGCTACTGTTTGAGTTCCTTAATTGAGAGAAAGTTATTTGGTGTTGTCGTTCATCTATCAAGTGTGCTTGTTAGCATCTAATAATTGTTGAGAGATTTATGTGCTGGTTTTGATACTGTAAATCCATCTGGTTCTTCATTGGCTTGATATTGTTGTTGGAGAGTCGCATACTACCGAGTATTGCTATACGGACTCCTTATCAAATTGAATACAACATAATCATTGTATGTTTGCCTATAGTCATCATCTGACATCTCTGAATATTGCCTACTAGTGCTTGAAAGATTAAATACTCAGCTACAGGTGTCAAGTATTTTAGCGGCTGTGATTATATTGGAGAAAATATTCAGAAACACTTATTTTGGTATTTGTGCCATGAAAGATTGGGATAGATTATTGGACATCATAGGCGTGTCCTCATCAGACGAGGTGGAAGAGATCAAGCGTGATGAACCTCGACCTCAATCTATCTAAATCCTCCACAAGCGCGGTGACGAGGTGGTGGTTGTCGAGGAGGAGGACACCACCAGGGAGATTTGGAGACTGAAGTCTACCCTTGGCGGGGTGATGAAACAAATCGAGGTCAGTACTACATCGGGAGTGCTTGCCTTTGGCGTTGGAGATTGGAGTTCATCATTATCATTGTGAATTTGCAGGGGATAACTCGTACTGTCGAGCAATGGCACTAGCTAATAAGGAGGATGGAGCCCCTCACCGAGGAGAATGAAAAACCTAAGGCGGCAATGAACCTCACAGAGAGAAAATCTAGAAGGCCCAGCATGAGCGAGACCTTACAGAGTCCAACGTGCAGGACCTAGAATACCAGAAGGGCATCCTATCCAAGCGGCTAGCGACTGTGTCTGAGTAGCTATGGAGCAAGTCCGAGCTACTGGCCGCTGTCTTTGAGCAACTGATGGGTGCTTCCAAGTAGTTGGAGCAGCTACAGAAAGTCTCTGAGCAGAAGAAAGGTATGTCGTATCAGCGAATGTGCTTTGTATTGCTAAATAGCTATATCTTTGGTGATGACTATTGTGCTTGTAGAGCAAGACGTGGAGCTTGGCTAGATGTGCCAAGCCCTTGAACAACTCTGTGAAGAGAAGGTGAAGGAGTCAGAGTGAGCAGACAAACCGGCCGAGGAGCTAAAAGGTGAATACTTCCTAGTCGAAGTTACTGCTAAAGTGGTTTTCTTGTTTGATGGAACCCTATAATGCTTGCAGGCTACCATCATAAAGTCAAGGCATAGTTTGATGTGCTGGTACAGGAGGCCGCCTGATGGCAAGCTGCAACGTTAGGACGCCATCATCCAAAAGTGCAAGGTAGCATGGGAGAACTTCAAGAGCTTCAACTATGACACCGTTGTTACCTCCGCTACTCACGCCCTTGTGATGGTCTGGTCCCACTATCTAGCCATTGACCTTTAGGCAATAGGGGCTAGATTTGGTGAAGGGTTGGGCGAGGTGGAGACACAACAACTAGAAGATTAGGTGGAGGACGCGGCAAAAAAGCTAGCCAACGACATCGACCTGTTTGGTGAGATAGGCAGTGATGGTGAAGCTCGGTGATCTGCTTGGAGATTATCATTTGTAACATCTGGTCAGTGTAGTTAGAATGCGCAAAAGCGCAAAAAACATTTATGTATGTGTATAAATGTTATAAGGTGCAAGTGTATGCAGTTTGCTGGTATTTTGGTGAAAAAATCTTTGTAGTTTTAACCATAATGCAATTATACATAGTATAAGTAGCGCCTGAGCAGTTAGCTCGCTACTGAGCCCTATGGCCTCAGCTAGTCCACAGTCCATAACATCAAGCGCGGAGCCCGTGCACATGTAGGAGTTGCTGGCGTGACCAAGGAACCACAGTCGACCACCCATAACGTAGAGCGTGGAGCCCGTGGCACGTGTAGGGAGAGATCAGAGACTAGGTCTTCTCCATAGAGTGTAGAGTGGAACATGTGCTGCTCAGCAGTTAGTGAAATAACTTGGAGATAAACGTAGTTTGCTGGTATTTCGGTGAAAAAATCTTCATAGTTTTAACCATAACGCAATTATACATAGTATAAGTAGCATCCAAGCAGTTAGCTCGCTACTGAGCCCTATGGCCTCAGCTAGCCCACAGTCCATAACATCGAGCGTGGAGCCCGTGCACGTGTAGGAGTTGTAGACATGACCAAGGAACCACAGTCGACCACCCATAACACAGAGCGTGGAGCCCATGGCACGTGTAGGGAGAGATCGGAGACTAGGTCTTCTCCATAGAGTGTAGAGTGGAACATGTGCTGCTCGGTAGTTAGTGAAATAACTTGGAGATAAACGTAGTATAAGTGGCATCCGAGCAGTTAGTTCTTTACTGGGCTCTCGGCTTTAGCTAGCCCATAGCCCATAACGTCGAGCGTGGAGCCCGTGCACGTGTAGGAGAAATAGGTGTGACCAAGGACCCATAGCTAACCACCCATAACATAGAGCGTGGAGCCCATAGCACATGTAGGGAAAGACCAGAGACTGGGTCTTTTCCATAGAGAATAGAATAGAACGTATGTTGCTCGCTGATCGGTGAAATATCTTGGAGATTTGGAGAAAAATCTTTGGCAATTTGGAGCAACATGTGGCAAAATACATTGGTGATTTGGAGAAAATGTGTTCGGCGATTTGGAGAAACGTGGTTGACATAGTTATGGCAATTTTGTATTGGAGTTCCTTATGGAGTAGCATAGATCTCGTCGACTGTAAGTGGAGATTAAACCGTAATGGAGAAAAGTGGAGATAAATTATGGAGACCAAAACTTTATTCATCATAAATTGGAGAATACATATATGGTGTGTTTTAAGGATAGAAATGTATGAGCTGCTTGATGTGCCATGAGTTGGGGACATCGATTCCGTCTAAGTCACATAGGCGATAAGACCCTAGTGTCACTATCACTTGCTGGTGGTAGTCCCATATTGACCTAACTCTAGCTACCTCCATGGTGTGCTTGTTGATTCTTATGTGGGCAAGATTTAACATAATGTCCTTCTTGTTGGCAACGATAACACCTTCTCTTAGCTGGGTCCTTTGTGATGTCATACTCGATAGAATTGTTGCTTGGTGTTTCAAGGTTGAAACTCCTTATAGGTGATAGTCCACCCATCTATGCATACCTCATGTGAAGTAGTTTTAGCTTCAGAAGCTTCTAACTCTTTATAGTTTAGATTCATCTCACTAGGGAGCAGAGCTAGATGTGACAAATCCAAATGTTGATTGCTTCCCAATACTTGCTCTGTTGAGACCTCCTTTCTCTTCTTATTCACATTAGCTTCACAACTCAGGTTCACCTTAACTTCCCTCCTATTAGACTTGTCCTGAAGACAGGGAGAACCATAATGTTTATAGCACTGACATGGATCCTGACTTCGAAGAGTCTTGCTATGAACACCCTCATTGGACTTCATCTTCTTCCAAGGTTCTGCCACTTGTCTCTTCACTGGTCCCTTTAGTATGTTGGTTTGACCTTGTAACAAGCACTATTGAAAACTCCTATGTTGAGTTACTCCTTCAAGTACTTGTTGTCGCATTGCTACAAGCTTCTCCTTGTCGAATGCAATCAAGAACAACATAGCTTGTTCCTCCTGATCTCTGATGCTAGTGGTTTCTTCATTACGACCCATCTATTTAGACAAAAAGAGAGGATTCAGAATAGGGACAAGGTTTTCATAACAGAATAGAGACTGAAGTGGGGCATAACTTTTCACAAATAATAAGGTTAGAGAGAAAGCAAGAACTAAGCAAAGATGAAAGCATGCTAAAATGTCTAGTTCTATCTAGGCTTGAGTCCTACAGTTAGCATTGCTCTAATACCACTTTGTAGCACCTAGTTTTAAAGACAAAACTAGATACACACTATATGTGAGCCTAGAAAGTCAAATCTCACATATAGCTACAAATAAGGGTAATATCAATAGACAATGCTTGAATACATAACATATTAGTATAAGAAATATAACCTCAGAGTATAGACAGCGAAAAGATGACTCTGATCTTTAGGCGAAGACTCTAAATCCACAGGGACAACTGACTGGTTGACCACAAGCCTAATTCCTCTAGACTAGCAATCTAGTACCCATCTAGAATTTTTATCCAAGTATACAAAAGTAAAGCAAGCGTAAGTACATATCGTACTCAGCAATATAACATGGGGTTCATGAGGCTCAAAAGGTTGACACTAGTTTACTACGATTAGCTTTTAATAGGTCATCTTTTTAAGTAATTGAGTAAGAATGAATTTATCATAAGCCCATAACCACATGATAAGGTAAACATGAATAATGAATAGCATAAACAATTAATCTTTAGTGATCATCTCTATTCCATAAGGGTTCCAAAGCCGCTCGTGTCTATGAGCATGGCTATTATAATAGTTTTACACTCTACAGAGGTTGTACACTTTCATTGTGAGTCATGATTTACCCTTTCACCCCGAGGTGATCAGCCTCTTGACCCACTATCAAGGAATCCAGGATATCAATTACCTAGGGAAATTACTACAGTTGCCAAGGTAGGCACATGCAACATGAATTAAATAATTAAAGGTGAATAGGTATCAAGGATGGTCCCATGCTATACTTGCCTTAAACTCAGATTAGATCTTCTTCTGGTCCAAATCTTCCAAGAACTGCTTCTAGACTCACCACGTATAGCTCACCGACTAGATTTGATCAAAGAACACCACACAAGCATCCAAATAAACATGCATAACATACATACATACATAGCCATATTAGAATAATACACCAATGAATGGAAAAAGGATTTGAAACAGATCTACGTATTGCTATGAACACATAGATGTGTGAAGCACGCTAATTGGAGCTACGGTTGAAAAGATACATCTACTACGGTTGAAAAGATACATCTACCAAAAGATTTTGCTTATAAAATAGAAAACCATAAGCTTTATTTATTTTATTATATAAAAGCATGTATATGATATTTCAGAGAAAATACTTAAGTTGAATTAAGTCAACTTATATTTGGTTTTAAAAATCAAAGTGGAATTTATTACATTTTATTTATAAATCTAGTGACATAATTATTATTCAAGTTGGTTTTTAACCCATGAAATTCTAGAGATTTTCACATTGATACTAATGCGTAGGTCACGTCGTTATGAAACCAACGCAACTTGAACGGACTATTTTAGAGTTAAAATGAATAAGTTATGATTTAAACAAGTTTTCCTTTAGTTAAATAATAGATTAAATCTGCCCATGAATTTTAAGAATTGAAAACATGCCTAACTACAGTATAAACATGTAGAAAATGTAAATACAGTCCTCATGCAATTCGAACGGGTCAAATCGGACTTAAAACACAAAAGTTATGCATGAAATAAGGTTTAATGGCATTTCTATAATTAAATGAACTCAAATTTGAATTTAAACTAATTAATTCTGAATTTTAAATGCTAACTAGACTGCGGGTACTAATACTCCAAACTATAGGGGCTAAAACAGAAGAAAACAGGACCTAAAAGAAATTACCTTGAACTAGCATGGAGCGTGGGTTGATTTACTGAAAATAGAGGGGCTTAACTACAAAACATGTGCGGCTTGACCAAGGGCTGACTGCGGCTGCTGACTGGGCGCCATGTGGTGGCATGCGATTGGCGCGGTGCACCACACGTGCGGTGGACATGTGCTGGCGCGGCACCGTGGACCGAGTCCACAGCCGCGGTGGACCAATTACGCATCAACGGTTTATGGTGTAATCGTGGTTGTCCACGTGAATCCGACGGCATAGGCGAGTACGGGATGAACTCCGACGGTTGCACAGTGGCTCCAACGAGCCTGCCATGGCTGACGGCGAGGCAGCACGATGGGGGACATTGGGAGGGTGATTCCGGCCACCCCAGACCAAGCTAAATGCATGTACGTGAACTACAGGTGCTCGTGAACTCAATGGGTGCACTACCGAGGGTGGGTAACGCATCGGGGTGCCAATCCCATGGCGGCGCCATTACCGATGGCTCAAGAGCTCGCCGTTACGGCACTCCAGCGCACCAAACATGACAAGAATTGATCGAGGAGGTTTAGGAGCTCACCGTGATTCGGATGGAGGTAGTTGCAGCATCCGAGAGGGCTCTAAGGGCATGGGTCGATGACAGCGGCAGCTAGAGAGAGAAGACAAGGCACGGTGAGGGTGAATCTAGGCAACGGTTGACCAAAACGGTGAATTGAAGGTACCTACGACTGAGTCGGGTCACGATGGAGCTCACGGCCACGTTGGCGTCGAGGTTAGGACTTAGGGACGGTGGATTTGCTAGCGGCGGTGGCAAGCTCGAGCGGCGAATGGAGAAAAGGGAGAGGAAGGCACTCGGTTTGGGGCTTTATAGGCTAGCGGTGCTACGTGGATGGAAGGGGAGTGGGAGATGGCAATTTTGGACGCTTGCCATATGGGCGCGGGCGCAGTGGCTTGCTGTAGGTGGCAGTGCCATCGCCAGGAGCGAGAAAGGAAGGGAGCGGGGGAAAGAAAGGAAGGGGAATGAAGAGAATGGGGTTGGCTGATGGGTGGGCCAGCGGCACAGTGAGAGAGAGGAGGGTGAAGCGTGTGCGGGCTGATGGCTAGCGGGTGTGGTGCTAAGCTAGGTCATGCGCATGTGCAGTACGACACAAAGCAGAGGAAGGGCGCTGCAGGCTGCGTGCAGCGGGCCGGTGCAGAGCAGCAGGCGTGCATGGAAGAGAGCGAGTGGAGCGATAGCGTGAGCGAGCCGTGAGTAGGCCATGCGGAGCGGGCTAAAGCGGGAAGGAAAGGAGGAAGGGAGGAAGGGCGCGGAGCGATTGGGTCGCCAGCAGGCCTGGCTGGGAAAGGGAAGCGAAGCGGCCGGTGGGGGAGAGGAAGGCCTTTGGGCTAAAATGAGAGAGATCTTTATTTTTTCCAAATCCTTTTTCCTTTCTTAATTCAAAACAAATTCAAATATGAACTGAATCGAGTATAAATATGATTTAAAATACACTTTTTGATTCAAACATAAATGAACCAATTTTGGATAAGTTTTCCAAGAATAACTTTTTAAATTCTTTCATTTTTCTAATTTTCTTTTATTTCAAAGCCATTTTTTAATTTCATTTGCAAAAGCAATTTTAAACCATTTTGAATTTTCAATCAAATCCACTCAACCAAATAAATCAAATGCAATGGCATGTATGCTCAAACATGTTGCTACCTTATGATGAATTTTAATCTAATGAAAATTTTTTATTTTCCTATATTTCATGTGCACAAAAATTCCAAATTAAATCTTTTTAGGTCCATTTCCAGAAATTCAAATTTTAGGGTGTTACAGCACTCATCACCCAACTCGCCGCAGCAACGAGGGACCCGACAACCGACGCTACAGTGACCGGCGCTACGACGACCACAGTCACCGTCGTGACAGTGGTCGTGACCGGCTAGAAGGGTCCAAATCTGGTCAATATCGTCGCCACCGGACCAGACCACATCGTCGCCGCCATTGATGAACCTCGCACCAAGTGCAACTACGATGAGCTAATACAAGAAGATTCTCGAAGGCACTTGCCCTCTCCACAAAAACAGCAAGCATAAGATGAAGGACTGCCTTAGTTTGGCAAAGGAATTTCAAGCTAAAAAGCTAGACGACCACAACAACAACGGAACCGAAGGCCACCGACCACCTGGGGGCAACAACAACACCTTCTAGGATCACGACAAAGTGGTCGCCACCATCTTTGGGGGCCTCGCCGCCACTGAGAACAGAAGAGATAGGAAACTCACCGCCCGTCGGATGCTCATTGTCAATGCGGAAGACGCCATCGCCAACCCCAACTACCGCCCCTAGTCCAAGGTCCCTATTACCTTTAGCAAGGCTGACCAGTGGGCGGACATCCCTTACACAGGGCGTTTCCCCTCATTCTTGATGTAACCATCAGGAAAGTGCTTTTTAGGAAAGTACTCGTCGATGACAGAAGCGCCCTAAACCTCCTCTTCGTCGGAGCCCTAGAGGAGCTGGGCCTTGGGATAGGAGACCTTGCACCCTTTGACACCTCCTTTTGGGGTGTGGTACCTTGTAGGGCATCCAAACCGCTTGGAGAGACCAACCCCAGTATAGTTCAGCATGGCTAGCAACTACCGCATCGAACATATCAACTTCTACATCACCAATCCGCCTACCACGCCATACTTGGTCGGCCAGCTCTAGCCAAGTTCATGGCCATACCGTACTATGCCTATCTAGTGCTGAAGATGCCTTTGCCTATAGGAGTTCTAGAACTATAGGCCAACCTCTCCATCGCCTACACCTGTGAGACAGCGAGTCACCCTCATTGAAGCCACCAACCTCTCCATCTAGATGGCTAGCGTGGTCACCAACACCAAGACGATGCCCACCGATGACCTAGAGATCCTAGCACTAGAGCCTCCATGTGACTCCGCCAAGTCTAAGGAAACCAAGGAGGTCGGTCTCAGCCTCGACGACCCCTCCAAGACCATCAAGATTGGGGCTCACCTCGACCCCAAATAGGAAGCACGCTCATCTCCTTCCTACATGCCAATGCTGATGTGTTTGCTTGGAAACTTGCAGACATGCTAGGGGTACCATGGGAGAAGATCGAGCACTCCTTTAATGTCTCGCCGATCGCCAAACTGATCAAGGAGAAACTCTGACGATTCATGCTAGACAAGAAGGAGGCAATTAGGGTAGAAATAAAATGGCTCCTAGCTTGTGTATTTATTAAAGAAGTGTATCACCCTGAGTGGTTAGCTAACCTTGTTCTTGTTCAAAAAAAGAATAAAGAATGGAGAATGTGTATTGATTACACTGATCTCAATAAACATAGCCCTAAAGAGCCCTTCGGTCTGCCTTGGATAGATGAGGTTGTAGACTCCACCGTCGGCACGAACTACTCTCCTTCCACGACTGTTACTCCAGCTATCACTAGATATCCCTGAAAGAGGATGACCTGATCAAAACATCGTTCATCATGCCTTTTGGTGCATATTGCTATACCACCGTGTCCTTCGGACTCAAGAACACTGAGGCGACCTACCAAAGGGCCATCCAGATGTGCCTCAATCAACAAATAGGCTGCAATGTCAAAGCTTACATTGATGATGTGGTTGTCAAGTCCAAGACCGTCGATAATCTCATCGCTGACCTTGAAGAAACGTTCGCCAACCTAAAATGATATAGATGGAAGTTGAACCCTTCAAAGTGCACCATTGGAGTTCCATCTGTCATACTCCTGGGCTACATCATCAGCGCCCATGGCATTGAGCCCAACCCCAACAAGGTATCTGCCATCACCAACATGAAATGCCCAACCTATGTAAAGGACATACAAAAGCTTATAGACTGCATGGTTGCTCTCAGCTACTTTATAGAGTGCCTCGATGAAAAGGGACTACCATTCTTCAAACTTCTCAAGTGAAAAGCTCTAGTTTGGTTTTAGTGAATTGATGAAACCCTAAGTGCTAACCTAGTTTATCAAAGTGATCATGAGATAGGTAGCACACTTCAAGTGGAGAAGCTAATGAAGATCATAACATGACAATGGTGATAGCATGGTGATGATCAAGGGCTTAAACTTGATAAGAAGAAAGAGAAAAACAAAAAGCTCAAGGCAAAGGTATAACTTGTAGGAGCTATTTTGTTTTAGTGATCAAGACACTTAAAGAGTGTGATCACATTTAGGTTTGATAGCCGTACTATTAAGAGGAGTGAAACTCATATCGGAATGCAGTTATCAAAGTGCCACTAGATTGCTCTAACTCATTGCATATGCATTTAGTATCTAGTGGAGTGCTAACACCCTTGAAAACATTTGTGAAAATATGCTAACACATGTGCACAAGGTGATACACTTGGTGGTTGACACATTTGAGCAAGGGTGAAGAAGACAGAGGGAGATGCCAGCGTCGATCAAGTGATCGGACACTAGATCTGAATGCACTAGACGCTGACTGCCTATATCCGGTCGCGCTGACATGGCGGTATAGTAGCTAGGGTTAAGCACTGGACGCTAGGCTGTGTCCGATCAAGCTTGACCGGACACGTCCGGTCGACAAAAATAGGATTTGGACCCTTACTGGAAATGACCGGACGCTGAGGGTCCAGCGTCTGGTCAGCTCTGTCAGAGCGTCCGGTCAACATTTCGACCGTTGAGATCAAACGTTAATAGTTGAATGTAGGTGACACGTGGCAACCATCGGGCAACCGGACGCTGAGGAGCAGCGTCTGGTCAGTTCGGTCGGAGCGTCCGGTCTGCCCGATCAGTGCCCAGTGAAGGGGTATAACGGCTCTATTTCATGGGGGCTTCTATTTAAGCCCCATGGCTGGCTATGGCTCACATCTTTGGCCATTTTCATTGACATAGCAACCTTGTGAGCCTAGCCAAAGTCCTCCCACTCATCTCCATCATTGATTCATCATCATAGTGAGATTGGGAGTGAATCCAAGTGCATTGCTTGAGTGATTGCATCTAGAGGCACTTGGTGTTCGTGGTTCGCTATAAATTTCGCTTGTTACTCTTGGTGGTTGCCACCACCTAGACAGCTTGGAGCAGCGAGGATCGTTGAGCGGAGGGTGGTGATTGTCTTCGGCTCCGATCGTGGTGATTGTGAGGGGTTCTTGACCTTTCCCCGGTGGAGCACCAAAAGGTACTCTAGTGAATTGCTCGTGGCTTGTGTGATCCTCATCTTGTGTTGGTTGTGCGGCACCCTATAGAGGGTTTGGCATGTGAAGCCAATTAGCGCGTGAACCTCCAAGTGAGTGAATCGCCACAATGAGGAGTAGCTTGCTGGCAAGCAAGTGAACCTCGGTAAAAATTATTGTGTTCATCCTTTGATTCTGAGGTGATTGGTCTTCATTGTTATTCATCCTTGTGATTGATTGGTTCACTCCTCTACACGGCGGTATAACTATCTTGATCACTCTCTTTACATTATCACAAACTAGTTGACAAGCTCTTTAGTGTAGCTAGTTGTGAGAGCTTGCTTGCTTCGTTGGTGTGGCTCTTTAGTTAGCCTTTGAGAGCACACTAACATAGGGTAGTGTCATACCTCTTGTGTGAATCGACACTATGTAAACTAGAATTGTGGTAGGTGGCTTGCATTTTGAGTAGGCTAGCACAACACTTGCTTCACCTCATAATTGTCTAACTATTTTGTTAAGTGTTGTTGTAGAAATTTTATTAGGCTATTCACCCCTCCCTCTAGCCATTAGGACCTTTCAAGTGGTATCGGATCTGAGGTCACCATTATTTGAGGCTTAACAACCTTCGGTGTTAAAATGGCTCAAATCAACAACACCAAGAATCCACCCCAATTTGATGGCACAAATTATCCTTATTGGAAGTCAAAGATGACCACACATATCAAGTCAATCAATAGAAAGGTGTGGAAGGTGGTAGAAACTAAAATTGAGATTGGTGATCTAGAGAATCCCACCGCGGCTGAAGAAGTACTTCTCCAAAACAATGACATTGCTCTAAGTGCTATTCATGATGCAATTGATGAGAGAACATTTGAGCAAATCAAGAATATTGAGATGGCTCATGAGGCTTGGAAGAATCATTTGAGGGCACTCAAGCCGTGAAGGGTGCAAAGGCATACATTCTTAAAAAGAAGTTTGCAAGCTTCAAGATGAAGGATGATGAGAGTGTGCCGAAAATGTTCCATAGGCTTCAAATGCTTATCAATGATCTCAAAGCACTTGGAGAAGAAGTGAAGGATAAAGACTTCTCCCACAAGTTCTTGAGATGCTTACCCTCAAGATTTGGTACATTGGTCACTATTCTAGTGAGGAGTGGTTTGGACACTATGACACCAAACCAAGTGTTGGGAGATATAATGACCGATGATACTTATAGAGATGATGATGAGAAGGAAGAAAAGAAGGAGAAGAAGGATGAGAAGAAGAAAAGCGTGGCATTCAAAGCCACATCATCCAAGGGCAAAGCAAAGCAAGAAACTTCAAGTGAAGAAGATGAATCTTGGGATGATGATGATGATGAGAAGATGGCTCTATTTGTCAAGAGATTTGGCAAGTTCATGGTGAAGAAGGGCTACCGTGCTAGAAGAAAGAAGTCTTCATTCAAGAACAAAGAAGAGTCAAGAAGGTGCTTCAAGTGTGGAAGCAAAGATCATCTTATTGCTCAATGTCCATACAATAGTGACAATGATGATGACAACAAGAAGAACAAGAAGAAGGACAAGAAGGAAAAGAAAGAGAAGAAGGACAAGATGGCCTTCAAGAAGAAGAAGAGTGGTTCATATGTAGTCACTTGGGATAGTGATGCTTCCTCAAGTGATGATGATGATGATGATGATGATGATAGTGATGATCACAAGACCACCAAGAAGAAGGTTCTTGCAAGCATTGCCATCAATGAGAAGCCTTCTCTCTTTGAATCTTCATCATGCTTTATGGCTAAGGCCACTAAGGTACAATCTTGTGATGATGAAAGTAATGAAGAACATGTTGATGATAATGAACATGAAAATGAAAATGATAGTGATAGTGATGATGATGAACCTACTAAGGACAAATTATTTGACATGCTGGAAGATGCTAAAGAACACTTTAACATTAAGAGAAGGGAATGCAAGAGCTTGAATAAGGAGGTAAAAGCCCTTAAGCAAGCCCTTGATGAGCTCAAAGCAACTCATGAGAAGCTAGAGGAAGCCCATGAGAAGCTTGGCAAGGCTCACAAAAGGCTTGAAAAAGCTCATTCCACTTTGCTTAATGAACAAGATAAAAAGAAGCATGTTGAAACTTGTGATATAAGTGTAACTTGTGATTTAATTGATACATCACTATCTATGCCTATCATTGTTGCTACTACTAACCCTTCTTGTAGCACTTCCACTTCTACCTCATCTAGTAGTGAAGGTCTCACTTGTGATGCCTCACTAGTGGTTGAGAATGAGAACCTCAAGAAGGAGGTCACTAAGCTCACTCACACCTTAGCTAAGGCTTATGGTGGTGAGGACCGCTTGCTTATGTGCTTGGGTAGCCAAAGAGCTTCTCTCTACAAAGAGGGATTGGGCTATACCCCCAAGAAAGGCAAGGCGGCCTTTGCTCCTCACAAGACTAGTTTTGTGAAGAACAATGGTCGGTTTTGCACTAGTTGCAAGCAAGTGGGTCACAAAGAGCAAGAATGCAAAAATAAGAGCAAAAATGCTAATGTATCCTTCATAAAGCTTTATTCATGCTATATGCTTACTAAGGGTACAAATGGTGTGAAGGCTAAGTTCATTGGTAGACCATGGATAGGCTCAAAGAAAAAAACCATTTGGGTACCAAAGAGCTTAGTGACTAACCTTCAAGGACCCAAGCAAGTTTGGGTACCAAAAGAGAATTGATCTTCTTTTGTAGTTCAATTACAAAGCCGGAGGAAGGCATTGGGTTCTTGATAGTGGGTGCACTCAACACATGACCGGTGATGCAAGAATATTCAACTCAATCAACACCAATGACAATGATGGTTATGATAGTATCACATTTGGTGATAATGGCAAAGACAAGGTCAAAGGGCTTGGTAAGATTGCAATATCCAATGACTTGAGCATATCAAATGTGTTGCTAGTAGAAAACTTGAACTTCAATTTGCTATCCGTGGCACAATCGTATGATCTTAGATTCAAATGCATATTTGGGATAGATGATGTAGAGATCAAAAGTGTAGATGGCTCTAACTTGATCTTCAAAGGCTTTAGATATGAGAATCTATACTTGGTTGATTTCAATGCTAGTGAAGCTAAATTATCTACATGCTTGTTCACTAAGTCTAGCATGGGTTGGTTATGGCATAGAAGGCTTGGTCATGTTGGAATGAAATAATTAAATAGATTGATTAAGCATGACTTAGTTAAAGGCTTGAAAGATGTTGTGTTTGAAAAGGATAAGCTTTGTAGCTCTTGTCAAGCTGGAAAATAAGTTGGAAACACCCATCCTAAGAAAAGCATGATGAGCACTAGTAAGGCATTTGAGTTATTGCACATGGACTTGTTTGGGCCAACATAATACACTAGCATTGATGGTAACAAATATGGTTTTGTGATAGTGGATAACTACACTAGATACACTTGGGTATTCTTTCTAGTGGACAAAAGTGATATATTTGCAACATTCAAATCATTTGTCAAGGGCATTCACAATGAGTTTGAAACAACCATCAAAAGAGTTAGAAGTGACAATGGTAGTGAGTTCAAGAATACTAGAATTGATAAGTTATGTGATGAATTTGGAATTAGACATCAATTCTCGGCCAAGTACACACCCCAATCAAATGGCCTTGTTGAGAGGAAGAATAGAACACTTATTGATATGGCAAGGTCTATGCTTAGTGAGTACAATGTGAGTCAATCCTTTTGGGCCAAAGTTATCAACACAGCTTGCTATTGTAGCAACCGCCTCTATTGTCACCGATTGAAAGAGAAGACACCATATGAGCTCTTGAATGGTAGAAAGCCCAACATTGCATATTTTCGGGTCTTTGGTTGTAAATGCTATATCTTGAAGAAAGGCACAAGATTGGGCAAGTTTGGCAAGAAATGTGATGAAGGATTCCTACTTGGTTACTCCACTACAAACAAAGCATATAGAGTTTGGAATTTGGATAGTGGTACTCTTGAGGAGGTTCATGATGTTGAATTTGATGAAACCAAGGGTTCACAAGTAGAGAATGAGAACTTGGATGATGTTAGAGGCATTCAACTTTCAAATGCCATGAAGAACATGTATATTGGTGAATTAAGGCCTAGGCAAGTGAATGATGATGACGATGATCAAGTGCAAGTGCTCTCTAACTCAAATGTGCAAGATGATACAAATCAAGTTAGTGCAAGTGAATCTCATGATAATGAATAAGATCAAGTGGCTAGTACATCATCTCAACCCAATGATCAAACAAGTGCAAGCAATCAAGTTCCAATACTCCAACTAACAAATATTGCAAGAGATCATCCATTGGACACTATCATTGGTGACATTTCTAGAGGTGTACAAACAAGATCAAGATTGGCATCATTTTGTGAACACTTCTCATTTGTGTCATCCATTGAACCAAAGAAGATAGATGATGCTTTGAAGGATGTTGATTGGGTGAATGCTATGCATGAAGAATTGAATAACTTCACAAGAAATCAAGTATGGAAACTAGTAGAGAGACCAAAGGGACACAATATGATTGGAACTAAATGGGTCTTTAGAAACAAGCAAGATCAAGATAGGATAGTAGTAAGGAATAAAGCAAGATTGATAGCACAAGGCTATACACAAGTTGAAGGTCTTGACTTTGGAGAAACATATGCCCCAGTTGCTAGATTGGAAGCAATTAGAATCTTGCTAGCCTATGCTTGTGCCCACAACATCAAGCTCTATCAAATAGATGTTAAGAGTGCATTTCTCAATGGTTATATCAATGAAGAAGTATATGTTGAGCAACCTCCCGGTTTTGAAGATGATAAGAAGCCCAACCATGTGTACAAGTTGAAGAAGGCATTGTATGGCTTGAAGCAAGCACCTAGAGCATGGTATAAGAGATTGAGGGACTTCCTCCTCTCTAAAGGGTTCATAATGGGCAAGGTTGACACCACTCTTTTCATCAAGAAGATTGGAAAAGATCTATTTGTATTGCAAATCTATGTAGATGACATCATATTTGGGTCAACAAATCAAGATTTTTGTGATGAATTTGGAAAGATGATGGCTAATGAGTTTGAGATGTCCATGATTGGAGAGTTGAGTTACTTCCTTGGTCTTCAAATCAAGCAATTGAAGAATGGTACATTTGTAAGTCAAGGCAAGTACGTCAAGGACATGATCAAGAAGTTTGGCATGATTGATAGCAAAGTCATTAGCACACCAATAGGAACCAATGGCAACTTGGATAGTGATGCAAGTGGAAACATGGTAGATCAAAAGTTGTATTGGTCTATGATTGGAAGCCTACTCTATGTGACCGCATCAAGACCGGATGTTATGTTTAGTGTATGTTTGTGTGCAAGATTTCAAGCCTCACCAAGAGAAAGTCATTTGAAAGCTACAAAGAGAATATTGTGGTACTTGAAGCATACACCAAATGTTGGTTTGTGGTATCCCAAAGGAGCAAAGTTTGAGCTAGTTGGTTACTCTGACTCGGATTATGCGGGATGCAAGGTTGAAAGGAAGAGCACCTCGGGCACATGTCAATTATTAGGAAGATCACTTGTTTCATGGTCATCAAAGATGCAAAATAGTATTGCATTATCAACCGTCGAAGCCGAATACATATCCACCGGTAGTTGTTGCGCACAAGTACTTTGGATGAAGGCCACATTGAGTGACTTTGGAATCAAGTTCAAGAAAGTTCCATTGCTATGTGACAATGAGAGTGCAATCAAGTTAACAAACAATCCGGTTCAATATGCAAGAACAAAGCACATTGATGTCCGCCACCATTTCATAAGAGATCATCAACAAAAAGGGGACATTTGCATTGAGAGTGTAGACACCGAAGATCAACTTGCTGATATATTCACCAAGCCATTGGATGAGAAAAGGTTTTGCAAGCTAAGGAATGAGTTGAACATATTGGATTTCTCAAATATGTGTTGATGCACTCCCACTCATATGACATGCCTCTCCTTCGAGCAATCCAAGGTAAAAGTTGATTGGCATGGCATACATCCTTACTAAGGACATGTTTAGTGCATCTAGTCATATTTTCAATCTTATTAGGACCTTTCAAAAGGTTCTATTTTATTAGGGTCATTCATGAAAATCAAATGATTTTGATGTTTATATGATATCACTATTGCTTCTATGCTTGACTTGATCTAGTGATAGCATATGACATGTTTATGGGCTTGTAAACCTAGTGTTTAATCTAGAAAATGAGCTATAAGTGTTTAACTCAACATGGTACAATATAACCCTTATTTGGAGGTGTGAAGAAGCTTGTCCTTGGATCAAACCGAGTTAAATATCTTTGGTAAATGATCTAGACTAGACCAAATTTGGGAAAATAATCCTCACCCCATTGATTGACATTGATAATCTTGACCCTACAAGTAATACTATCTATATTTAGAACCTTTATGGTCATTGATGACAAAGGAGGAGAGAAACAAAGATACTAGTACATGAGAAAAAACGAAGATATTAGTGTACTAAGATAGTGAAAAGACAACAACGGGGGAGAACTTGACATAGGGGGAGATATGACAAAGGAAAGGAATCAATTAACATTTTGAGCACACAAGTAGGGGGAGCAAGCTCATGAACTTGTATGGTGCATTTGTATGTTTGCTTGCATGGCACAAGTATTAAATTTAAACATCCATGCTTGTGTGATGAATGTTAGTTGTAAGATTGAATGGTGAAATGAAATCACTAGATAACTTTCATTTCCAAGTAAGTCTTTACAAGTGGTATCTTTCCAAAGTATGTTTCCAAGTGGTATTGAGCTAACCATGGTGCTAAGGATGGTATATTGGTGCACTCCGATTGGTATCACGCTTCAAAGGTCCATCTTTTATACCTTAGCATCATGTGGTAGACATTGACTCATATATTTCCTATCTAAGCATATGTGCAAGCTACAATCCAAACTCTTAGCACATATGTAGGGGGAGCAATTGCTACCATTTGGGGTTCATGAAACTTGTCCATATCCTTTTACACATGGTAAATATGCTTGGGCAAGCAACATGGATTCAATTGAATTTTAATTCATATCTTTGTATAAGGGTTGTCATCAATTACCAAAAAGGGGGAGATTGAAAGCTCTAGTTTGGTTTTGGTGAATTGATGAAACCCTAAGTGCTAACCTAGTTTATCAAGTGATCATGAGATAGGTAGCACACTTCAAGTGGAGAAGCTAATGATGATCATAACATGACAATGGTGATGGCATGGCGATGATCAAGGGCTTAAACTTGAAAAGAAGAAAGAGAAAAACAAAAAGCTCAAGGCAAAGGTATAATTTGTAGGAACTATTTTGTTTTGGTGATCAAGACACTTAGAGAGTGTGATCACATTTAGGTTTGATAGCCATACTATTAAGAGGAGTGAAACTCGTATCAGAATGCGGTTATCAAAGTGCCACTAGATGCTCTAACTCATTGCATATGCATTTAGGATCTAGTGGAGTGCTAACACCCTTGAAAATGTTTGTGAAAATATGCTAAAACATGTGCACAAGGTGATACACTTGGTGGTTGGCACATTTGAGCAAGGGTGGAGAAGTTAGAAGTGAAATGGAGTTAGTCGCAATGATGCTGGCGTCGGTCTACTGACCGGATGCTAGGTCACTCAGCGACTGAACGCTGAAAGGCTGCGTCCGATCGAGCTGTCAGACAGCACAGTGGTTAGGGTTAAGCACCGGATGCTGGGCTGTGTCCAATCAAGCTTGACCGGACGCGTCCAGTCGACAAAAATAGGATTTGGACCCTTACTGGAAACGACCGGACGCTGAGGGTCCAGTGTCCGGTCAGCTCTGTCAGAGCGTCCGGTCAACATTTCGACCATTGAGATCAAACGTTAACAGTTGAACACAGGTGACACGTGGCCGCCATCGGGCGACCGGACGCTGAGGAGCAGCGTCCAGTCAGTTCGACCGGAGCGCCCGGTCTGCCCGATCAGTGCCCAGTGAAGGGGTATAATAGCTCTATTTTATGGGGGCTTCTATTTAAGCCACATGGCTAGCTATGGCTCACATCTTTGGCCATTTTCATTGACATAGCAACCTTGTGAGCCTAGCCAAAGTCCTCCCACTCATCTCTATCATTGATTCATCATCATAGTGAGATTGGGAGTGAATCCAAGTGCATTGCTTGAGTGATTGCATCTAGAGGCACCTGGTGTTCGTGTTTCACTATGAATTTCGCTTGTTACTTTTGGTGGTTGCCGCCACCTAGACGGCTTGGAGCAGCGAGGATCGTTGAGCGAAGGGTGGTGATTATCTCCGGTTCCGATCGTGGTGATTGTGAGGGGTTCTTGACCTTTCCCCGGCGGAGCGCCAAAAGGTACTCTAGTGAATTGCTCGTGGCTTGTGTGATCCTCATCTTGTGTTGGTTGTGCGGCACCCTATTGAGGGTTTGGCGTGTGAAGCCAATTAGCGTGTGAACCTCTAAGTGAGTGAATCGCCACAACGAGGAGTAGCTTGCCGGCAAGCAAGTGAACCTCGATAAAAATCATTATGTTCATCCTTTGATTTTGAGGTGATTGGTCTTCATTGTTATTCATCCTTGTGATTGATTGGTTCACTCCTCTACATGGCGGTATAACTATCTTGATCACTCTCTTTACATTATCGCAAACTAGTTGACAAGCTCTTTAGTGTAACTAGTTGTGAGAGCTTGCTTGCTTCGTTGGTGTGGCTCTTTAGTTAGCCTTTGAGAGCACACTAACATAGGGTAGTGTCATACCTCTTGTGTGAATCGACACTATCTAAACTAGAATTGTGGTAGGTGGCTTGCATTTTGAGTAGGCTAGCGCAACATTTGCTTCGCCTCATAATTGTCTAACTATTTTGCTAAGTGTTGTTGTAGAAATTTTATTAGGCTATTCACCCCCTCTAGCCATTAGGACCTTTCACCAGAAGAGGCAGCTTCACATTCCCGTGACAATCCTACGACACCTTCCGTTCATATCAAGGATCCAATGGCTGTTCATGACCAAGGAATCCGCGAAACAGATGACATGGCACAAAAATGGCAAACGATATAATTCTAACAGGATGGTACATGCATCCGATGGTGAAGCATGGACCCACTTTGATGGCATTCATCATGAGAAAGCTAAAGAGGCTCATAATGTACGTGTTGCGCTGGCAACAGATGGATTTAATCCTTATGGAATGATGGCTGCCCCATACACATATTGGCCCGTGTTCGTTATCCCCCTCAATCTCCCCCCGGTGTATGCTTTCAACGACAGAACGTATTCTTGTCATTGATAATTCCTGGACACCCAGGAATAATATCCGTGCTTGGGAGGAAGAGGTATGGACATACGACCGAGCTACAAAGAAAAACTTCAAAATGCATGTTTGGTACCACTACTCCCTGCATGACTTCCTGGCGTATGAGATATTTTGCGCCTGGTGTGTTCACGGGAAGTTCCCATGCCTAGTATGCAAGGAAGGTCTGTGGTTCATTTGGTTGCAGAAGGGTGGCAAGTATTCATCGTTAGACAAACATCGGCAATTCCTTCCTCTTGACCATGCATTCAGACGAGACATCAAGAACTTTACGAAAGGTGTCGTAGTGACAGACCCTGCACCACCGATAATGACTAGTGCCACGGTTTGTGAACAGATAGATGGTCTCATGGTCAATCCAGAAGGTGGTTTTGTGGGATATGGTGAGCAACATATGTGGACTCATAAGTCGGGCTTGATTCGACTCCCCTATTTTGATGACCTTCTCCTTCCACACAACATTAATGTAATACACACTGAAAAGAATGTCGCCGAGGCACTTTGGGCAACAATCATGGACATTCTTGATAAGTCAAAGGACAACGTTAAGGCTAGAGTGGATCTGACAACGTTATGCGATAGACCAAACCAACATATGAAGCCTCCTAGTCGTGGCAAGACATGGAGAATGCCTAAAGCCGATTTTGTCTTGAGCAAGCCCCAAAGGAGGGAAGTACTAGAATGGATACAGACTAGGAGGCACTCGAGGTTATTTCTGGTTTATTCGTCGTTCATTGGTTTTTTATACCTTTCCTTTGTATTATTGTAACATTGGGGTGAATATATTGTAGGCCCAGCTGGAACAAGAGAGGAGGATACGGGAGCAGATGCAGGCGAAGATGGAGAGGGTGGAGGCCGAGCAGCGGAGGATGGTGAAGATTCTTCAGTACATGCAAAGTCTTGGCGCCGCTACGGGTGTAGTTCCGCCACCTTCGCTATTCACTCCACCTCCTCACTATTCTACTCCTATGAGTATAAATGTTTTAGTTTGTATGTTCATGCTTACGGTCAAACCTAGTGGAGTATAAAAGTTTTATTCATGTATGGTATATATTTATCTTGTCTCACACATGCAATCTTTTCTTCTTTGTGCAAAATCAATCGGCGGCATCGAACGATCCTCATGCTTCAGCGAATCCTTCACCAAATCAGTCTCATTGGCCATCTGGTTAAGATTCTTGTGGTTGTTAATGGTACTTCTATTTGCAACTGTGGTTGTAGATGATGGAGCACTTGGATTACTTGTGAACTTATTTGTGATATATTGTGAGACATATAACGTTTGTGATATATATGTGACGTTTGTGATATATATGTGGTGTTGGTGATATATAAGTGCTGTTGATGATATATATGTGATGTTGATGATGTTTGTTATATATATCTTCTGTTTGTTTGAATGGGATGTAAAAAACAAATAAAAAATATTGTTTTCAGTCACTTTGCCGAGTGCAATGGCCATGACACTCGGCAAAGTGACTACCTGAGAACATGCTTTGCCGAGTGCAAAGGCCATTGCACTCAGCAAACATCACAGATTTGCCGAGTGCCACGGGCCAGGCACTCGGCATAGTGACCACCTTTGTCGAGTGTCTGAGTCAACGATGCTCGGTAAAGTGGCGACCTTTGCCGAGTGCTTGACCTTGACACTCGGCAAAGGCTTTGTCGAGTGCCCGATAAAGTGCACTCGACAAAGAGGTCTTTGCCAATAAACTGTTTACCGAGCGCTCTTTGCCGAGTGTAACACTCGATAAAAGGCTTTGCCGAACGTATATCGGCAAGCTGAATCCGGTAGTGGATGAATCTTATTGAATATATGCATCGGTCAGCTAAGCCGAGTGGTTATATGCTCTCGGTCAACCAAGTCGAGTTAAAAAAGACACAAAGGAATGTCATCACTAACGACGATAGATGAGTAAGAACTTAGAAGGCATTGCCAAGAATAGTGACAATAGTAACATGAAAAAAAGAAATTAAAGATAATTGAGCCTACGGTACAACGTACAACACAAGGCATAAAAAGTGGTACTGCACGCGCGCCAGCCACGTGGCACATGATTCTAATAGTGCATTGATAGCAGGTACTGCCATAACATGCATGCACAGTGGCAGTGGACACGCACCATGCAAAGCAGGCAGCAGCCTGATATGTGCATGCATGGTTCACTCTAGAATGGTAGGAGCAACATGGGACACTACTATATGTTAGGTCCCATGCATCCTTAACACAGGTACTTTTGCTGTTTTGATCACACCAACAGCATATTATTGAACGCGTAGTCATGCTATGGCATTACATGCCTTTTCCTAATTGGCATGTACACTGTGGGTCTAGGGGTCTCATGTCAATGAAACATTTTTATGGAACAAGTTTATTATGTTCTGAAATGACAATGAGACAGAGTAGATTGCCACTTTAATCAAGAATATATGTAGGTATCTTCCAAAAGGTCCATGACATAATAAAGACATAAGTAAGCGAATAGAATAACCCCTCGCTTGTTCAAGCGGCAGAGAAGACCGTGCCATCCACTTTTTTTTCTACCGCCTTCAATCCTAACTGGAACTCTTTTAGCTTCGATTAACAATGGCTAATAACGGCCGTACATGTCAACAACATAAGGTAATTGCTAGTAGTATCTTTTTGCGAAGGTAATTTGCTCGTATGTTACCTAGGCTGTGCTTATACGTGTTAGAACAACTCAC
Organism: Miscanthus floridulus; assembly: GCF_019320115.1. Classification (NCBI taxonomy): domain Eukaryota; kingdom Viridiplantae; phylum Streptophyta; class Magnoliopsida; order Poales; family Poaceae; genus Miscanthus; species Miscanthus floridulus. The sequence goes on along the minus strand of NW_027097780.1, from coordinate 5,553 downwards.
ATCTAGTAATTATATGGAATCCAAATCCAAGATGTATTGGGTTCCGTTGTAACACTAACACATGCATATGTTTGCTAGTATGAAATATAAGTCCGAAGCCTCTGTATGACACTCCGATTATCAATATCTATAAAGGATAATAAGGTATACATTATGAAAGTACTTTCCATAACCAATATAATCTAGCAATGACAATTCTCTATTGCAGTGGTGGACCCGGAGCCCAGTAACCTTGGGCGCCTACCTGGTCTCCAGCGCCAGCGCTTTGCCCTTCATCCTAGCACCTTTAGTCGGAAGCTTTGAATCACATGGCCTGATTTGGTGTCTTAAGTCTCTCAGGCTCTACTTCAGTCCTTGTTCCGCTACTACTCTGCTGATGGTTTCTGTGGCTGATAAGCCGCTGAAGCTGATTTGTTGTGAGAGAAAAAAAACTATTTCATGGTTGATAAGTTCAAATGAACATGGCAAATTCAAATTGATAGTCAAAATTTGACTTGGGATGAACCTATATAGATAGTAGAAGAACTAGTAGGTGCTACCGTGCAAAAGGATCTTTTAATTCAAAGGCAGCAGGCCAGCAGCAACTGTAAAAGTGAGAAACCGCTAGTTTCTTTTACACACTCTGACGGATAGATCAAAGTCAAGACGGGAAGCAAATCACGAGGAAGCTGAAGCAGCCGCCTGATACGCTGCTCATGTGCAGTATTGCAGCTCCCTGACTTGACCCGCAGTAAATTAACTGTCACAATGCCGCAGCATGCATGTACTTAGGGGTCACAAGCCTGTCTCCATCTCTCTCCATCTTTTCTTCTTCCTTGATGGCTCCTACATGCACCACCCCGTGCATCCTATCAGGGCACCGGCCTCCTCCGTTGTCTCATTGTCTGGGCTTTACATGGCCAGGCCAAGCTAGCACTACCGAAGACGACTTCTTTGTCGAGTGTTTCAGCCACTCGGCAAAGGAGTTATTTATTGAGTGCAAGAGAGAAAGCACTCGGCACACAACTAGCATTCGACAAAGAGATGGTTTGCCGAGTGCTGAACACTCAGCAAAAAATAACACTTGGTAAAGGGAATATTTGCCGAGTGTCGGGCACTCGGCAAACCACAACACTCGGCAAAGGGCCGCCGCCGTTAACGGCCGGCAGCCGCCGTTAACTCTTTGCCGAGTGTCTTCTACTGACACTCGGCAAAGTGGTGATTTGTCGAGTGTCATTTTTTGACACTCGGCAAACTATTTTTTTTCACTTTTGACCTCCAAACATTTTCTGCATTCCTCATACAATACCTGGTACTCCATATTCCAATGTGGCACATTTCTTGGACTTTTTCTATATTTCTTTAATTTATTTCATTTAATTGAATTTTCTTGGATAATTCAAATTATAACTGCTAGTCATTTGAATAATAAAAAAATGAATGGAAAAATGATATTCATGTTATTTAGTATAATGTGAGGCCGTATCCAGGAGCAGACCACCAATTTCGAATATCTTGTTCACGAAATATGACCACGAACTTGAGGTCGAGTTGTTTTAAAATTCTATAAAAATCAAACGAAGTCCAAAAATCATGAAACTTGTCAAGATGTCATGATATCATATGTGGAGGCTGTGATAAAAATTTGAGAAGGTTTCGCGCAAGTTTGTCACGTACGATGCTTACCACCTCGTCGGTCTCTTCACGAAATCATGAAACTTCTTCGGAGATTCTTCGGTTTGCAAACATCATACGTGACAACTTGTGCGAAACCTTCTCAAATTTTTATCACAGCCTCCACATATGATACCATGACATCTTGACAAGTTTCATGATTTTTGAACTTCATTTGTTTTTTTATAGAATTTAAAAACAACTCGACCGCAAGTTTGTGGTCATGTTTCGTGAACAAGATGTTCGAAATTGGTGGTCTGTTCCTGGATACGACCTCACATTATACTAAATAACATGAATATCATTTTTCCATTCATTTTTTTTATTATTCGAATGACTAGCTGTTATAATTTAAATTATCCAAGAAAATTCAATTAAATGAAATAAATTAAAGAAATATAGAAAAAGTCCGAGAAATGTGCCACATTGGAACATGGAGTACCAGGTATTGTATGAGGACTACAGAAAAAGTTTGGGGGCAGAAAAAAATGGTTTGCCGAGTGTCTGCGTTTGACGCTCGGCAAAGGAGCCTCTTTGCTGAGTGCCAGGACGTATGACACTCGGCAAAGAATTTTAATTTTTTAAAAAAAAACCCTCTTTGCCGAGTGTCAGGCCGGGTGGCACTCGACAAAGAATTTAAAAAAAATTAAAAAAAATACTTTGCCGAGTGCCAGATAGGGGGCACTCGGCAAATATTTTAAAAAAAACTCTTTACCGAGTGCCAGGCCAGGTGACACTCGGTAGAGAATTAAAAAAAATTAAAAAATAGTTTACCGAGTGCCAGATCGAGGGCACTCGGCAAAGGGGGATTTAACTCCGCCGGCCTAGCCGGCCCACACACATCTCACACACGCACACACGCACGCAGGCAGACCGTGCCAGCGCCGCCGCCGCCGCCGCTGCTCGCGCCAACGCCGCCCGCACCCGCACCCGCGCCCGCCAGCGCCGCCGCCGTCCTCCCCGCCCACGCCCGCGCTGTGCTGCCGGAGGAGGAGGAGAAAGAGGGGAGGAGTAGGAGAGGAGGAGAGGAGGAAGAAGGAGGAAGAGAAGGAGGAGGAGGAAGATGGAGGCCGCCGAAGCAACGTCGCCATCGCCCTCGTGCGCTCCTGCAGTGGCATCGCAGCAATGTCGTCGGGGTGCGGCGTGGCCCTGCAGCAGCGGTGACCCGCATCCGGCCATCTCGGTCGCGGTGGCGACCCTCTTTTTTCGTAAGCACTATCTTAGTCGTGGTGATCGCCTTCCAGCGATTGATATTGTGTTGTTTCAGTGCATCTGTGGTGACTTCTGGAGATGTCGTGCTGTTTTGCCTGTGCTGATGTGCTCACGTAGCTGTGATGTGCCTTCGTGGACACTGGTTATGGTGCATAGTTGCAAACCTGAGGTTTAGCATGGATGTATTGTGGATGCATGGATTGATGTTTGTCAGAAATTAATACAGCTTATGGAATATCTGGTCAGTAGTTAGCACCTGGCAATTTCGTTTAACTGAGCATTTTAACTTGAGCAAAATACTTTTCTGCTTGTCTTTTGGATAATAAAACGACACCTAAATATTGTAGGCAGCACCCGGCTAGACTATTAATAAACTTTGTTAAGTTGTCTTTTGTTTTGATTGCTATTGTTTGTTTTCACATATCTGTGATTAGATCAGTACTTTGTTATACATCATCATTCCTATGCATGTTTGTCTCCTAGAAATAAAGGATAAAAATTAGGGACTTTGATTTCCCTTCTGTATTGAACAATGTATAACTTCCCAAAGGTCACTAAACTAACTCATACATTCTTGCTTATATGTGTTGGAGAAATATTAGACACTACCTCACCCTTTTCAAGATTTTAGTAGCATTTGTTACATTGCTAGGTGTTCCTTCGTGTACATATATTAGTAATGGGATACAGATCCTAAATTTGTAATCCCTGATCCTTGCTTATCCTGATTACGTTGCTAGGTGTTCCTTACATAATCTTGTGCATGTCGGCCATCGTGGTGTTCATATATCATCTTGCTGTTTTTATCGCAGTCGGCGTCACATGGTGGCCAACCTTGCTCCATCTTCAAGGCATTTGCTATGGCCCACAAGGGCAAGGCAACGTCCGATGTCGACTACAACCCAGAGGACGGGCCCGAGGCGTACATCAATGCAACCGTCCACAACCGCCTCAGTTAGTACACATCGATGGCAAGGGAGGTCCATGGGCTAGAGTATGATCCGAGCACCGAGGACCTTGATGGAGAAGTCGTCATGAGGGTGGGAGGAGGCAAGAAGCATGGGCGGTACTGGATTGACGATGGCGCAATTGACTCGGCTGCTCCTCCTAGTCTCTCCCAGATTCGAGCAAGCAGCACGAGCAGGAGCTCGACCATACGACCTCGGTAGGACACTTCACACCACCGGGTGGAGGCACTCGAGGTTATTCCTGGTTTATTTGTTATTCATTGATTTTTTCATACCTTTCCTTTGCATTATTGTAACATTGGGGTGAATATATTGTAGGCCCAACTGGAATAAGAGAGGAGGATATGGGAGCAGATGCAGGCGAAGATGGAGAGGGTGGAGGTCGAGTGGGAGGCCGAGCAGCGGAGGATGGCGGAGATTCTTCAGTACATGCAAAGTCTTGGCGCCGTTACGGGTGTAGTTCCGACACCTTCGCTATTCACTCCACCTCCTCACTATTCTACTCCTATGAGTATAAATGTTTTAGTTTGTATGTTCATGCTACGGTCAAACCTAGTGGAGTATGAAAGTTTTATTCATGTATGGTATATATTTATCTTGTCTCACACATGCAATCTCTTCTCCTTTATGCAAAATCAATTGGCGGCATCGAACGATCCTCATGCTTCAGCGAATCCTTCACCAAATCAGTCTCATTGGCCATCTGGTTAAGATTCTTGTGGTTGTTAATGGTACTTCTATTTGCAACTGTGGTTGTAGATGATGGAGCACTTGGATTACTTGTGAACTTATTTGTGATATATTGTGAGACATGTGACGTTTATGATATATATGTGACGTTTGTGATATATGTGGTGTTGGTGATATATATGTGCTGTTGATGATATATATGTGATGTTTGTTATATATATCTTCTGTTTGTTTGGATGAGATGTAAAAAACAAATAAAAAAGGTTGTTTTCAGTCACTTTGCCGAGTGCAATGGCTATGACACTCGGCAAAGTGACTACCTGAGAACATGCTTTGCCGAGTGCAAAGACCATTGCACTTGGCAAACATCACAGATTCGCCGAGTGCCACGGGCCAGACACTCGGCAAAGATCGTCTATTTGCCGAGTGTCTTGATAGGACACTCGGCAAATAGGCTACCTTTGCCGAGTGTCTTGCCGGTGGCACTCGGCACTGTGGCCACCTTTGCCGAGTGTCCTGAGCCAACGACGCTCGGCAAAGCGACGACCTTTGCCGAGTGCTTGACCTTGACACTCGGCAAAGCCGCCGTCACGTGTGGCGCTCACCGTCACGTGTGGCGCTCGCCATCACGGCGACTTTTCTTTGCCGAGTGTCAGATTAGCACTCGGCATATGCTTTGCCGAGTGCCCGGTAAAATGCACTCGGCAAAGAGGTCTTTGCCGATAAACTGTTTACCGAGCGCCTTTTGCCGAGTGTAACACTCGACAAAGGCTTTGCCGAGTGTATATCGGCCTTTGCCGAGTGCCTGAGGCACTCGGCAAAGAAGCTGAATCCGGTACTGTAGAGCCACTAACCTTTACTTGTACGGAGTATGTCCATTGCTAAATCCAGAACGGAGAGAGGGGGGGGGGGGGGGGGCGGAGAGAACGCTGGAAATCAAAACTCGTAGTGCATTTCAAGTGCTACCTAAAAGAATGTAACTATGAATTGCGTATCACGAAAAGTGGTTCATGCTTGGCCAAGTTTTTAG
>NW_027097779.1:0-30051 GCF_019320115.1 Miscanthus floridulus | reverse complement strand
TGCCATGTCATGTAGTTTCCTGCTGAATGGTGCAAAACATACATGGACTGCTGGGAGGCCATTGTGGACGCCTGGAGAACGCCGGAGTCGTATGAGGAGCGTCGCAGTCGAAGTGAACGTGCCAAGATGAGGCAAGGGCCGGCACACCACCAAGGGAGCCGCTCCCTCGGACAGTACTGTGACGCATGGGTAAGCTTCTGTCGATTTATTTATTTATTTATTTATTTATTCTATCTCATTACGTGTAATCGTCCTTGTGTGTTCCTTGCAGTCCCGCTACCATGACGGGCAGGTCATCAACTTGTACGAGGGCTACGCTTTGTCGAACAAGGGCAAAGCGTCTGATCCGAACAACGTCTTCAGCTCGGCAGATGGGCCCGAGGCGTACACCAACCCGAACGTCTATGAAAAGATGGCCCGGTACACCGAGGCGGCTCGCCAGCGCTATGGTCCGGACTACGATCCAACCCAGCAGCCCCTGGACACAGACCTCGTGATGAGGACGGGAGGAGGGAAACCGCACGGCCAGTACTCGATTGCCAACAACGCAATCGATCCGACCAACGTTCCTAGCCTTCGTCAGATTCGTAGGTCCACCAGCACGACCTCCGACGTCCCCATACGCCGTCGGCAGCCGTCCACGTTGGCAGCGGTTCAGGTACCTTCAGTTCCATTCCTCGTTAATTGGTTTTACATATGTACCTAATTACCTGGGTGTGACATTGCAGTCCGAGCTGGCCGAGCTGCGGGCCGCGACAGAGGCCCGAGAGGAGGCCCATCGGCGGGAGATAGCGGCCAGAGAGGAGGCCCATCGGCAGGAGGCTTTGCGCTGGAGGCAGGACTTTGCCAGCTACATTCAGAGCATTCAGATCCCTGGTGCTGTCATGCCTCCTTTACCCGCCACGATGTTCGGTCCAGCACCTATTGACCCTACGGGGAGTACGGTGAGTATATATATTGGTCTCCATTGTTTTCACGAGGTCTGTGTAGCTACTAATGAGATCATGTCTACTTTGTGCAGTCAATGTCAGCGGGTTCGAACCCGACTCCTCCAGATGGATGTTCTCCTGGGTGGCAGGTTGTTTCGCCTCCGACATACTTCGGGCCTCCGGGTGGCGGTCTTCCTCGGCCTCCACAGTACGGGACCGGAGCGGCGGTGAGCTACCCTCTGCCACATACCCACCACGCGCACACCGGGTGGGAGCACCGCTACACGTCGGCGCCGCTCCAGCAAGGCCAGTCCTCATGGTCTTCGTGGCCTTCAGTTCAGGATGAGCATAGGGACCGTGGGTCGCACGAGGAGTGAAGTTCTTTTGGTTTGATGTTGGACTTGCGCACTTGTTTTTTATGTTTCGATGATCTGTGGACTGTATGGATATTAATGCTTATGGATGCTTGGATGTGATCTATATGTGAATTCGTGTTATATATGCGTGCATTTGGCTTATATATATAAATGTGTGATCTGTGTACTTTAAAGTGTGATATGTATATGAAAAAACAGGAGAGAAAAGAGAAAAAAAAAATTTTCCAGCTTTGCCGACCGCCTTCCTGGCAGTCGGCAAAGCCTTTGCCGACTGCCAGGAGAAAAGCAGTCGGGAAAGCCTTTTTCGACTGCCAGGAGAAAAGCAGTCGGCAAAGGCTTTCCCGACTGATTTTCCCCTGGCAGTCGGGAAATCCTTTGCCGACTGCTTTTCTCCTGGCAGTCGGGAAAGCCTTTGCCGACTGCTTTTCTCCTGGCAGTCGGGAAATCCTTTGCCGACTGCCAGGAAGGCGGTCGGCAAAGGAGACGGGACGGGACGGCGACGGAGTCTTTACCGACTGGTTATACGGCCGTCGGGGAAGCCTTTACCGACTGCTGTCCGGAAGGCAGTCGGAAAAGAATTCTTTCCCGACATCTTCTCTCCCGGCACCCCTTTGCCGACTGCCTAGGCGAAAAACGGTCGGCAAAGCCTTTGCCGACCGTTTTTCAGCCTTTGCCGACTGCTTTCGGCAGTCGGCAAAGAGGCCGATTCCTGTAGTGATTATTGCTAATTGATTAGGTACCGTGACCCCTTTCTTATAGCTTGGGAACCCTGGGACCAGACCAGTGAACGTTAGACCTATGGGGTCCATCAGTCATTGTCTTGTTAGTGGGTCCTTAAGCCCTTAATGACTCGGTAGTCATTTGACTAAACCGAGATCACTCCAACATTCTCCCCCTTGATCCAATGGCTTAGTAATTTTATTATTATTAGTCCCATTCTCAATAGAACATTATACTAAAATGAAAAATCATATCAGCCAGTTAAGCACCATTAGATCAAGCATCTCTAGTAGACCACTCTACGTTGAATAGAACAATTACTTATGCTTATTTAAAAAGAACTTATGGGGACATAACATTATGTGTCTTAAAACCACTCTTCGACAAAACAATACACCCAGATAAAACGATTGCAATAGTCAATTAAGCACTGCTGAACCCAAACACTATAGCGCACCATTCATATCTCAGAATAGTTCATTCTTATTCTTATGATGGCCTCTTCATGGTCCTATTGTGAAGTTTGTTTTCACTTATACTTTTGTGCATATACAAAGAATTATTTATACTTCTAGAATCATAATTTTGAGATCTCAATCTTATCCCATATGGTAGGCTACCAATAAACTTAATACCGACAACTTAAGGTAGACCTATGGTGGAAAAACTTAAATTGAATATGGTGCTCAACACTTAGAACTTAAAACACTTAAAACTTTAAACTTAAAGAGTACCAACATCTTAAACTTATATGATTAACTTTGATTCTGGGTTGATCTTTCACACTATCTTTGGTTTGGCAAAAAACACATGGCATGTTACTCGAACCAAAAGAAACTGCACGCTTACATACAACATATTCTAGTATGAATATCTTATGCTAAAAGTTACTTATAATAGTAATAACTTTATTCTTCATAAACTAAGATGAACTCAAATTATATTAATTAAACATGCTATAGCTTAGTTTCATATTAGAAGCTATACTTTAAAGATAGGCTGAAGCCATTCCACTGGCTCTCCCTGAGAGTGTTGATAAATACTTATGTACGGATTTCTTAATATCAACACATCTTGCAAAGGAAGATTAATATCATAGCAACCTATAACTTAGTGGTTACTAGACATCTAATGCATGAGCATGTTATACTTTATATGCATAAAAGCAAAAATACATTATAACTTTCCAGGTTGCCAAGAATCCCGGTCATAAGCTTTAAGGGCGTATATTAATTTAGTCATTATACTGATAACTTAATTATAATACTTATGACTTAATTATAATAATTAATTATAATACTTATATATAATGCTTATGTCAGCATATATCTAATAATGAAAATTTATCACCCTTATATTGGAGTATATAATAATTTGAAATACTCCCTTTTCTGGACCTACCGTGATGAATCTAAGTCTTAGTATCCAAATAAGTATAAGAAACATCTGTGGTAGAACCGTCTGGAATAACACACTTTCGGAGGCGCTTGTCTTCCACTAAACACTAAGCACCTCGAAAGTGGACTATACTAGACAGTTCCGTCGAGCACACCCCAAGGGAGAACTCGAAACAATCCACATTTTACATCTAGAATCCAATAAAGAGTACGAGCTTATAATACTTAGTCCATTTCATACAACATAGAGCCTTGAAAATTATTTATTACAATACCAGAGTTCAGAGTGTGATAATTAAACAACAGAAATGTAATAATCATCTAACGAAAATGATACACGGATCCATCTGTGCTCACCAAAAGAATCCTCCATACAAGAGCTAACTCCTCAAGCTGCACCTGCAATAGGGTAAAATAAACCTTGAGTACACAATATACTCGCAAGACTTACCCGACTAGTAAGATTAGTTTCCCGACTCGCAAGGAACATGATAGGCAATATGGACGGTTCTTTTGTTTGCAAAAAAGCATTACTAAAAGTACGTCCTTAGGGTCAAATTTTATTAGCAGTCAGGATTACTTAATTAGCTAACCATTCTAGGTAAGCACCTGTTCTATTTTCCAGAAAGGGTTGAGCAATCACAACCATTTCACCATCTTTCACCTTCTAGTTTTTACTACGGTGCTAGATCATAACCAAATCGTACCGTCTCACGGAAACGACGATTCGCGAACCAATGTATCACAACTGGATACCCCAAAACACATGCCTCGCTTGTACCACAGGCACAAACGAGACAAACCTACTCCACTCCTGTCCAGGGGTCTAGGTCCCCGTCCAAACTTGGACTCCAAGCCCCACAATTGAGACCCGGTCACAGCATGGTGCTTAGGCCTCCATATTTCTCCGCCTCCAATCAATCGGTCCTGAAAGAGCCAAAACCTACGACAAGAGCACAACGAGCCTTCCCGCTCCCATAAGCAAGTATGTGCTCAGGATAATAAGTATGTGACCTGACTAACATCCACAGCAACGGACGGTCCTCAATCGACATGGATAGGGAAACAGTGTAACCAAGCTAAGCCCGTGGCCGCGGGACACAACTTGTTACACCCACCAATAACCCATGTCATATCCCTGTCCAGTCTCCATTTTCTCTTCATCATTTTTATTATGAAAGTAATAATAATCACCTATCATGAGTAATTACTCACGCTAGCGACAATCTAAGCATAGTAGCTACGACTCTTAGGATGTATATATATATATATATATATATATATATATATATGCAGGTGGTTTCCATAGAATTCCTGTAACATAAATGCACAACACATATATTTACGGTGATTATCAAAAATAAGAATTATGCACCGGGGCTTGCCTTGGGCAGACGCGGTGTCAGCTGATTCAGTCAGTGGTAGCTCGGGGACCTCCTCCTACATAAGAATCTCCTCCTCGTACTCCTCGACGATCTCCTCAAACTCGGGCTCGTCGGTGGTCACAATCTCCGCCAACTCGTTCTCTATATGCATGCGATGATGATGATGCAATAATTCAGTATTTAGGCAACAACAACTCTTAAAATAAGAATACACATGTTAAGCTACTAAGCTAGCTCTAATGACTAAGATACTAAGCTAACTATCATCTTCATCAAGCAAGATATTGAGTTCAACTCACAAGCACCTAGTTTCCAGTTCAATGGTATGCCTTTATTTCTATTAAAGATTTAATGCATATTTAAACATACAACATTTAACTACCCTAATGTTTAGTCCAGTCTAAAGCTACAAAAATTGCAGTGAGCACATAATAATACAATGAAGCTACTGTAAAAATTTCAGGATTAAAGCTATCACCAATTTACCACAAAAATTCCTTCAATAATTACCTTAATAATATTAAGCACTTTCAACTGATTTAATAGCCTTTAGTATCAACATAGATATGTATGAACGAACTACACTATCAGGTAGACAATAATTTTAGAAACCTAACAAAATTAGTTTCACAATTTTTGGACACCTATACAAATTTATATTAATTATACAAATCTAGCACAGAAATTAAAATAGAAAGCTATTACTTATTTCTAAGAAAATGAAAAAACGAAACCGGCCTCGCGGCCCACAAACGCGCGGACCGCGCGTGTCGGCCAGCCCATCAACACGGCCCAAGAGGGAAACCCGCGCGGGCGCGACTCTTTTACAAAAGAGACCCTGATCTTTTCTGAAACTACGTCACCATCCATTTTCTAATTCTTTCTCTCTCTGACCTCTTCACTTAACCCCCTAGCCTTCCTCTAATTTCCCCACACACCCCCCGGCTAACCCGTACAAGGCGGCACGGTGAGCATTGGCATTGGGTGGCTACGCCGGCCACCAGAGGCTCACACAGGCCCATCGGTCGGGCCGACCTCCAACTACGGCCCAAATGCCTACGCTAAGCGGCAACGCGGGGCGGCAAGACTCGCTGGAGCATGTTGCGGTGACGCGCGGCCATCTGCGATGGTGGCGCGACTGTTCTAGCGAACCAGGGCACCTAAGGACCTAATCGGCTAGCGAGCGAGAACCAGGGACTTACCACGGACTCGACCGGTGTGGTGGTTGTAGCGGAGGAGGCCGGGGATGGGCTGGCCACGTGCGCGCGGCAATCTCGACGACGAGCCGCGGCGGACACGGCTGTGTCAGCGGCGCTGGGGAGGCGGTAGCGGTTCCGCTGGCGCGCGCAGGGTGGAGAGGGAGTCAAGGCAAGGCTAGTGGTGTAGACGAATTGGCTACGGGGGTTCGATGGAGAACTGCCATCGGCTTTTGACGCACACGGCCTTATCAGCCCGGTGGCGAGGAAACACCAAAATTGAAGCTTGGCTGGGCTCGGTCCAAGGCGGGGTGGGGTCAGGTGGCTACGTGACTTGATGGCGAAGCCAACGACATGACGAATTAGCTCGAGATGATCTCTCCCTGACAGATTTAATAGCGCGGCTCAGCCGGCCATGGAAGCAGAGAGAGAGGTACAGCGGCGTGGAGGTGCAGGGGGGTGCGGACGCGATGGCGAGGTGACGGCACCGACAGTAGCTGCGCCACGGTGCGGGGTAGGGGCAGCAGTGTGGCAGGGCAGCCAGCAGCACCGCATGGCTAGGCGAGCAGCAGCAGCGGCTCCATGCGGCAGCGGCCACCGTCGGCCAGGCCGCAGCCAAGCCACGGCCACCGTCGGCCAGGCCCAACAATGAGGCCCCACGCACGTGGCCCCGCTAGGTATCTCTTCCCCGTGCCTGCTCGAATGTCAGGCATGGTGTCAAACTCCCCTGCAATGACCGTCGGTGGCGAGGACACCGGCACAAGGGTGGCCGGTGGCTGGCTCCTGGTCTTCAGGGTATCACCGAGCTTATCTTGACTGATAGGCTATTAGGGTGGCTAATCATGATATTAACGCTAATTGATTAGGTACCATGGCCCCTTTCTTATAGCTTGGGAAACTAGGACTAGGCCAGTGAACGTAAGATCTGTGGGATCCATCAGTCATGGACTTGTTAGTGGGCCTACTCAAAGGAGTCCAGCCGGTTACTCATATCTGGGTTATTTAGATATATCTTTGCAATAGTAATGTTCATGCAGATCATTTTAGAATTCATTTATGCTGACTTTATCTCCAATTAGTTTAGTCTTGTTTATCTTATTACAGGGTTTACTGGGTTCTTACTACACTATGGTGGAAAAGCTGTTTGGAATCAGTGGTGGTATCTTTCTCTCGTATGCATACTTGCTCGCCCAAAAGCCACAAGGGAGTGTCGAAGGAATTTGGATGGCCATATTCATAGGAATCTTCATAGCATGGTCGACCATCAAGCCACAGGTCATGGACGCCATCCAGGCCTTCTGCTACAGCAACAAGGAGCGACTCAACAAGCTAAATAACGCTATTGTGGTGCTGCTCCCGAAGAGGGTAGGAGCCAACACGCCGGCCGACTTCCGCCCGATTACCATGATCCATAGTTTCGCCAAGCTGCTATCCAAAATTCTGGCAATGCGGCTGGCACCGAGATTGAAAGACATCGTCGACAAGAACCAGAATGCCTTCATCCAAGGCCGGTCAATTCATGACAACTACAAGTTCATTCAACGTGCGGCCGTCTTGATCAGGACAAGGAAGCAACCCATGCTACTACTCAAGCTTGACATATCCAAGGCATTCGACACCCTGTCTTGGCCTTTCCTACTCGATGTGCTCAAGGCCAGAGGGTTCGGGGAATCTTGGTGCGGCTGGGTGGAAGCACTTCTGTGCACAGCCTCATCGCGGATCATGCTCAACGGCCATCAGGGCCCTTTGATACAACACTTGAGGGGCGTGCGTCAAGGAGATTCGCTGTCCCCGATGCTTTTCATCATCGCCATGGACATGCTACACCAACTTTTCACCAAGGCGGTGAGCGACGGGGTACTCAAGCGGATGCGGCCATCAGAAATCAAATACCAATGCAGCCTATACGCTGACGACGTTATCATGTTCATCAGGCCAACAGTTCAAGAGGCGCTGGCGGTAAAACACATTCTGAACTTGTTCGGCGAGGTCTCCGGGCTCCAAACAAATATGACCAAGTGCTCCATCACCCCAATCTTTGGTGGTGAAGCGGTTTTGGACGACATCGTCGGTATACTCGGCTGCTAGGTTCAGCCCTTCCCCATCAGGTACCTCGGACTACCACTTAGCACGAAGGCCATTCCGAAGGCAAGCTTCCAGGCCTTGGTTGAGCACATCGCGGCAAAGCTCCCTCCATGCCACGGCGCACTCATGGCCAGGAGCGGAAGACTAATCTGGATCAAGTCCGTCCTCCGATCGGTGCCCATCTATGCGATGATGGCTGAAAGCTTGCCGGCTGGGCATGCAAGGAGATCGAGGCTATCTGCCGCCAGTTCTTCTGGGCTGGTGCCGACCAGTCAGTACGAGGGAAGTGCATGGTAGATTGGCCCACATGCTGCAGACCAACGGAGCTCGGCGGGCTGGGGATCACGGACATCAAGCTGACGGATTACGCCCTGCAAACACGCTGGCTATGGCTGCAAAAAGCCGACCAGGACAGAGCTTGGAGCCAACTGCTGATCAAGACATGCCCCCAGGTGCAAGCTTTCTTCAAGGCGTCCACGTACTCGGTCGTCGGCAACGGGGAACAGACGTTCTTCTGGGAAGATAGATGGCTCAACGGAGAGTCGGTGGGCGAGTTCGCGCCATGTCTTCTCAGTCTGGTACCGCAAGCAATCCGTAGCCGACAAACAGTGAGCATGGCCATGAACAACAGGACCTGGGCACGGAGCTTCACCGGTGGAATGTCCATGCAGGCGATCATCGATTACCTGCACCTATGGCAACTGTTGGAGGGCGTCCAGCTGACTAGAGAGCGAGACCGCATGATGTGGCGCTGGACGGCGAGCGGCGAGTACACGGCTAAATCGGCCTATACAATGCTGCACGCCGGCTCATCTCCATTCCCGGCCACAAACTCATTTGGAAAACATGAGCACCACTCAAAGTAAAGATCTTCCTATGGCTGGCCATGCGTCGGCGGAACTGGACCGGCGACAGGAGAAGAAGACATGGTCTTGAAGCCCGGGAAAACTGCTACCTCTGCGACCAAGAGCCCGAGACTATCGATCATATCATGGCGACTTGCTCCTTTACCAGAGAGATATGGTTCTTGGTGCTCAGGGCCCTGGAAATCCAATCGCCTCAGGCCGCAGTCACCACCTTGGGCTGGTGGCGACGAATTCGGGCAGCAGCACCCAGTGAGCGAAGGAAAGGTCTCGACACGCTCTTTGCCCTCGTGTCCTGGCAGCTGTGGAAGGAACGCAACGCGCGGTGTTTCAGAAGCTTGACAGCTTCCATCGTCGAGACGCTCCACATGATCAAGATCGAAGCTGATCGTTGGATCGAAGCGGGAGCTCAGGGCCTACGTTGCCTGGCGCAAAGATGACAGCTGCCTCTCTTCTAATCGAAACTTCGATGTGCTTAATTACAATGTAGTCACCAAACAATTGTCACTGCCGTCTACGCCATTCTTGTAACATAAACCTTCCTTCTTCTAATGCAAAGATACGCACTCTCGTGCGCATTCGCGAAAAAACAATTTCATTCTGTTAATCCATGCTTCATACTTGAAAGAGAGGGGGGGTCCATTGACGGCTGTGAGCCTGGAATCCTTAAATGGCTTATGCTTCCACTACGGGATACAGGAGCTTTGCCGAGTGCCAGGGGCACTCGGCAAAGCCCCAAAAACATTCGGCAAACGACACTCGGGAAACTTTTTAACGGCAAACGATGTTTGCCGAGTGTTTTTTGTCGGACACTCCGAGTGCCCAAAAATCGCTCGGCAAACATTTTTCAGGAAAAAATAAAAAAAAGGAAGAAGCCTGCCACCACCACCACAATCGGCCACCACAGCCGCCGGCCGCCACCACCACCACCAAAGCCGCCTGCCGCCGCCGCCGCCACCGCCACCACCACCAACACCACAACCACCAGCACCACAGCCGCCGGCCACCACCACCACCACCACCAAAGCCGCCTACCGTCACCACCACCGCCACGCCCCCACGCCGCCGCCGACACCACGCCGCCTGCCACCAGAACCTAGATCCGGCCGCCACCGGCCGGATCCGGGAGAGGGAGGGCCGGATCTGGGGGCGGCGGGCCGGGAGAGGGGGAGGGGGCGGCGCCGCTGGGAGAGAGGGAGGGGGCGTCGGATCTAGGAGAGGAGGGGAGGGGGCGTCGGCCGGGATAGGAGAGGAGGGGCGCCGGGAGCGAGGGAGGGGGCGCCGGCGAGGGGAGGGGCGCCGAGAGAGGAGGGGAGGGGCGCCGGGAGAGAGGGAGGGGGCGCCGGCCGAGATTTGAGGGGAGGGGGCGCCGGCGATGTGAGGCGAGGGGAGGGGAGGGGAGGGAGGAGGTGCGCCGGCGAGGGCCGGCCGCCGGCGGGGAGGGCAGGGAGAGGGAGCTGGGAGGGGAGGGAGAGGGCAGTGAGAGGGAGCTGGGAGTTGAGGGAGGGAGGGGGCGGTGTGCGGGGGAAGGGAGGAGACGTGAGTTAATTAGGAGAGAGAGGTTTGCCGAGTGTTCCAGATCGGGGCACTCGGCAAAAAAAATCATTTTTTTTCTTCCCCTTCTTTTGTATAATTTTTTTTTATTTCTTTGCCGAGTGCAAAAAAAAACACTCGGCAAACCCCCTGTTTGTCGAGTGTTTTTTTTTTTTGCCGAGTGTTTTCAGCTCAACACTCGGCAAAGACTATGTTTGCCGAGTGCCCAAGAGAATACACTCGGCAAACATAAAAACACTCAGCAAATTTGAGGTTTCCGGTAGTGTTTTTGTGCTGGCATTCCTTTATGCACTATTTTGTATCCTACTGCGGGCTTTTGCAAATGCCTCCGACTTGGTTTTATGGCTCATCGGAATCATAGGCCTCTGCTCAATAGTGCTCGGTTGGGTTTGGTTCTTTTACAGAAAGTGGCCCAAGGTATTGTGGTTTTGTTGGTAACAATAGTATAGTACTTGATCAAAAAGAGTGAAGAACTGAAGGTAGATGTCATACTGTGCTTTGATACTGTTCTTTTCTCCCCTCTTTCAGATTCTGGAAGAAATTAAGGCAGGCCGTTGTGTTGGAGAAATTGGGATGCCTGAGACTGCTGGCTCTGCCTCCAGAGGCTTTGATACTGTTCTTCTCTCCCGTCTTTCAGATTCCGGAAGAAATTAAGGCAGGCCATTGTGTTGGAGAAATCTAGTTCTTTAATTATAATCTGTGTTATCTGAAATGATATCAGAGGTTGGGTTTTCGTAAGGAAAGATAGGGCACAAACTTACAGAAGCATATTTGGATGGATCCTTGGTTGTTTTCTTTGTTCTCCTTTTTATCATTGATTTGTTGAGTATGGCATTTTTTGACTGCAGGCCAACAGGTATCTGCGCAATTGAAGTGAGATGAAGCTTATTAAAGATCTATCAAGTAGCTGAAGGAAATTCGGGGGCTTCTATATAATCAAGATATTTTTTCCCCAGTGAAGCAACTTCAATATTTATTCACAAGTCAACTTATTATGACTTTGTATTTATCTAAGTGTTTGCTTTACGGCCCGCACCTAGTGCACTGTAGGAGCAAATGTAATGTTTGATATGTGTTTTCTTCTCCTCCTTGTAGTTATATGTAGTGCAGTTTGTTGGTTATTCTCCTTTGGCCTAGGCCTTGTTACTTCCCCTATTCTTTTTAATAAACAGTAGGTCCTGCTAGTTTACATTTAAAAAATAATAAAAATGAAAAATGTAGAGTCAGGAAAGATTTGACCTAAACAATTAGCCCTGTTTGTTTTCACTTTGGACCGTGAAAAGCAGCTTGCCGATTATATATTCTAAATAAAAACAGGATTGCAATAGCTGTGATTGTAAATATCTAGGGTTGTTTAGCGTCCTGAATTGTCGGAGGGCTGGATAGTTGTCTCTAGTTGCGTGTTGTTCATAGTATATCTAGTTATTACTTTTATCCATTTTAGATCATTATTTGCCCTACTTATTATGTCCTTATTTCTTCATAAAAAAATGGCCTGATAAGATACATTGTGTTATAATCATAATTTTGCCCTTACAAATAATACATCAAAACTACTTCGTCATAGCAAACAAAGCATTAGCAATACTATCACGAAACAAATCCATGTCAGGAGTTTCATATCCTACTTCATTGCCAACATCTCCTGGGATGAAGATGCCTCGGTCATGTAATTTTCATATTGATGACAATTATCAAATCTCTATCTCTTAATGCACTATCTTCAATGAAAGTATGGATATCAATGCATGCAATGGTTATTTTTCTTTGCTTATTAATAGGATAACTTGGGAGGTTCCATAATATCACCCATTTCATCTTCGAAACACCGAATGATCGCTCTATCGCATTGTGAAGGGATCACTAGAAGAAGTTATACATGTCCATTTTAAAGGTAGGACTACGGCATCGTTGAAATTCCAGTACATGGCATGTCTCTCCTTTAATTTGTATATGAAGCTAGGTAACTCTCTCTCTCTCTCTCGCGATTAGGATAGCTATAATCAACAAGACAATATTTGCCTAAAAAGAAAATGCTATATTAACTCTATTAAAAAAGAGGGTTTTACCTGTATACCATTAATTAAAAAAGATGGTCCTTACCTACAAGCCACTAAAAAGTTCGAGCGCACCTAGGTGCCACTTACCTAAACTTTTTTGTCGCCAAAGCCATTCTGTCCACTTTTGCCTCTTACAGTGTCAAACCGCGTTGAGAAAAGTCTAAAATGTCCTCAAGTCTGAACGCCATGCAAAAGTTCATGGTTCCTCTAGTGCCACTGACCCTCAATGCTAATATACAAGGATTATAAGCTAGTTGGTTTATTAGCCGTAGATCATTTGTGCTAGCAAAGGGGGGGGGGGGGGGGGGGGGAAGAAATTTTGTACGTGTACACGTACGAAGAAAAGATGCAAGCTAGCATGTGCAGGGGGAGTTCACGTACAGAACCCTGTATCTTGTGCATGCCTAGTTTGACGAAGGAAGGAAACCCGTACGCGAGCCATGTGCATGCCTTGTTGGCGCCGGAGTCAAGATCGGCTCCCGCCTCCTGGGCCGCAGCCGCGTCGTCATTTCTACGAGATCGTACCCGCCCATGCTCGTAGCATCCGTCCTTTGCCGACGCCGGCAAAGACGGGACTGAACTTGGAGTGCGCCCGCACGCGGCAGCTGCCGTTGCCAGTGGCATAGAGCCGGAGGTGGAGGGAGATGGAGTCCGAGCCCTTGGCGACGTCAGTGCCGCCCGCCGACGTGGAAGCGGCCGGAGGTGATGCGCTCGCCGCCGGGGACCATATTGACATGGGCACGCAAAATGACATCTGCATGAACGTGTACGACGAACTTGCTGCTGCCGCACGGCGCCGCGCCACCGGCGGCGGACATGGACATGGAGAGCATGAAACTGTTGCGGCGGACCTCGCGTCTGTTTCCGGCCGCGCATGGCTCCCCCGAGACCTCTCCAGCCCCGCCTGAGCCTGAGCCTCGCCGCCAGCGGCTGCCCGCGCGACCTCGCCGGAGTCCGTTGCTGCCAGAGCTCGCGCGGACCTCACCGCCGGCCGCGACTTCCATCCGCGCCCGCCTTCGCGACGCCGGCCGCCCGTGCCCTCGCGACGCTGGCAATGTGGGCGCTGCCGCGAGCACCCCGCCCCACCCACGGACGCGCGGGCCGTCCTCACACACGGCCGTTCGATCACCCAGTGCTGCTACTTACTGCGGCTGGCGTCGTCCTTGCTCTGCACACCGGCGTCCTCCATCCAAGCAAGCGGAACCAGGGACGAAGGTAGGAAAAAATTTAGGAGGGGCTAAACAACAGCAATTAGTAAGAAAAGATGTTCAGTAAATCTCAGCCCCTCCTACCTGTACATCTACAGCTGAAATTTCAGATGACGGCTCTACGGGGCTTCGCTTGCTCGCGAGCGGTAGGGGGGGCTGGAGCCCCCCTAGCCCCACCGCTGGCTCCGTGCCTGAGCGGAACGGTCCCTGCGAGACGGGCTGGAGCGCCTCGGGAGGGCGAAAATAATCGTGTAGGTGTAGCCGCCGCGGCAAGTAACCACCCTAACCATATCCGTGCGATTGGGCTTTGCGATTCGTAGACACATGCCCCCTTTTTTCTAATTAGCCAGCTCAAATGATTCGTATGATGCCTGCGTGGATCCTTACTGTGGCCTTGTTTAGATTGCAATTTTTTGCAACCTGGATACTGTAGCACGTTTTGTTTGTATTTAACAAACTTTGTCCGATCATGGACTAACTAGGCTCAAAAGATCCGTCTCGTGATTTACAACCAAATTGTGTAATTAGTTATTTTTTTTACCTACATTTAATGCTCCATACATGCGTCCAAAAATTAATGTGATGGAGAGAGAGTGAAAAAACTTGGAATTTGGAGGCAATCTAAACCAGGCCTGTTTTTGAATTTAATGCGTTAGTTGAGTAGCGTTCTGACAGAAGGCAGACCCCTCACTACAGGAAAACGGGGCTTTGCCGACAGCCCTGGGCTTTGCCGACAGGATGGAATATCCCTGTCGGCAAAGACCCTCTTTGCCGACAGCCACCAAAGGCAGTCGGCATAGCCGGCTTTGCCGACTGCCGATAGACTGCGGTCGGCAAAGAAGTCGCTTTGCCGACAGCCAGCCGGTCGGCAAAGAACCTCAGTCGGCAAATCGCGTCCTGGGGGTAACGGTGACAGACGCCGTCGGCTTTGCCGACAGCCCAACCGTCAGGCTGTCGGCAAAGGCAGCCCTTTGCCGACAGCCAGGACATGCTGTCGGCAAAATTTTTATTTTTTTTTTGAATTTTGAATTAAGACTTTTTGTGTGACCTTACTATATTGTTTACAAGTCTATGTTGAAATTTGGAGGATTTTTGAAAGTTTTCGCTATATTTCGTGAATTTATTTCATTTTCATGAATTTTCCCGCGTAATTCAAATTTGAACTGCAGGTGCATGAAATAACGAAACTTAGTGATTCGAAAGATGATATTCATGTTAGAGAGCATATTTTGAGGCTGTGTGCATAAACTCACCGAAAAACTTGAAGTCCTTGCTCACAGAATAAGCACATCCCGACGCGGTAGAAATGTTTTTAAATTATATAAAATCCAAACGACGTCGAAAAATCACAAAACTTGTGGATGTGTCGTGTTATCGCATTAGAAGGCTACGATAAAAATTTGAGAAAGTTTGGAGCAAGTTTGCGCCGGTGAGTGTTCAAACCCAGAGATCTCCACATGTGATAAGAGGACACATCCAGTTGCGTTATGGGATTTGAACACTCACCAGCTCAAACTTGCTCCAAATTTTCTCAAATTTTTATCGTAGCCTCCACATGCGATAACACGACACGTCCACAAGTTTCGTGATTTTTCGACGTTGTTTGGATTTTATATAATTTAAAAGCACTTGTACCGCGTCGAGATGTTCTTATTTTGTGGGCAAGGACTTCAAACTTTTCGGTGAGTTTATGCACACAGCCTCAAAATACATTGTCCAACATGAATATCATTTTTCGAATGCCCATGTTTCGTTTTTTCATGCACCTACAATTCAAAATTGAATTACGCGAAAAAATTCATGAAAATGAAATAAATTCACGAAATATATAAAAAAACTAAAAAATTCTCCAACTTTTGAATTTGTGACGTATTTAATGTTGGAAGAACGTACAAAAAATATTAGATAGGAAAACAACCAAAAAAAGAAAACTTTGCCGACTGCTTGTGGCGGCCGTCGGCAAAGAAGACTTTGCCGACTGCTTGCCGACCTAGCAGTCGGCAAAGAGCTGCCTTTGCCGACTGCCGCCCTGTCCTGCTATCGGCAAAGAGCCAACCCTAAAAAGCCCAAGTCGGCCCACCAGCGCCTTATCCCCTCCTCTTCCTCCCAATCCCTCGCCCGCGCCGCACCACGCAGCGCCGCCCGCCCGTGCCGCCCCGCTGCGCTGCCCTGCCCGCCTCGCCCTGCCCCACGCCGCTCCGGCCACCTCCTCCGCGCACCCGCCGCCTGCCCGGCCGCCCCACCCCGCCCTGAACCGCCCGCCCGGCCCCCGCCACCCGTGGCCGCCGCCGCAAGCACAGCAACAGAACCCAAGGACGTAACCGAGGCCGCCGCTCCTACAAGAGAATCTTGGAGCGCGGAGCGCGCCGACTCGCCATACGCCCGCCCCCCTCCCCCCCGTGGTGCCGACAACGCAAGCCCCGCCACCGTGGGCCGCCGCGTTGGTACGGCCGCGCGCCCCGACCCAAGGCCACCAGCGGAAGCCGCTCCGCAAGGCGCCGATCGGAGCAGCGCGCCTCGCCCCGCGGCCTCCCGGCTCTCGCCCCTCCACCGGCCAATCCCCGACGCGCCCCTTGCGCACGAAACCATGCAGGCGTGTGCACCTCCCCGGCCCCAGCCCCTTCCCCCTGCCGCGCACCGCCGGCCGCCCCCTCCCCGGCCGCGCCCCCGCGGGCCGCCCCTCCCCGGCCGTGCCGCTCGCGCACCCGCGCCCCTCCCTCCACGGCCGCGTCCCCCACCGCCCCGGCCAGATCCCGACTGGCCCGGCCGCCAGCCGGCCACCCCGGGGGCCAGCAGGCCACTCCAGGTGCCCCCTGCTCCCTTGCCTCGGCAGCCGAGCAGCGCACAGATGTTCTCGCAATTTCAGGTAAGTGCCGTTTCATTTGTTGTTCACTCGTTTCACACATGATCTACCTTGCCTTAACATTTGTGGGTGTAATATTGCAGGAGCAGATCGCACAAATGCAGGCCTACCAAGAGGCCCAGGAAGCGAGGCAGGAGGCACTACGTCAGCAGCAGGAGGCACTACATCAGCAGCAGATGCTGGCACTTTCGCAGCACTACCAGCGCCAGCTGACAGACCTGACCGGCTACTTCCGGTCCCAGATGCCGGGAACGGACGAGCCTCCTGCCTCGCTCTTCGCTCCACCAGAAGTTCCACTGTCTGCTCCTGCTCCTGCTCCTGTACCTTTTCCAGTGAGTATATTTGTCTGTTGCTTTAGCTGGTACGCCCATCATGCAGGTACTAATTACATCAATTGGCTTTTGTGCAGGCACAGTCGGCAGGTTCGAACCCGACTCCAGGTGCTAGCCCTCCACTGGGTCCTTCTCCACCCTACCAAGCTTACCCGACCTACCCCACGCAGCCGTACATGTACCCTCCACCGTCGCAGGGGTACTCCTCGTGGCCGCCTTTCCCGACGCAGCAGGGGCACTCCGGGCCGGCAAGCGTCACAGCGCCGCAGAACAGGTGGAACTACGGTACGTCTTCGCAGTCGGGTTGGCGTCTGTATGAGCACGGTGGTGGCTCTGGGACCCCTGGGGACGACGCACAGAGCTAGGTATCTTTGCTTCTCGCTTTTGGACCTTCATCGATGAACGTGTGGCACATTGGACATGTTATGTGCATGTTGGACTTGTATGGATTCGTTTTGGACATGTATCGTTGTATTTCGGGACCTTTATGTATGGATTCATGTGAAAACTGAATTTTATTGTTAAATGCGCTGTTTCGGTGATATTATTGTGAATTACTGTGTTCAAATGTGATGTGTATGCAATATGTGGCTTAAATGTGGTTAAAATGCAACTGAAATGAGGAAAAAAAATTGAAAAAAAAAATTGGTTCCCAGCTTTGCCGACAGGAAACAGTCGGCAAAGCTGGGTTTCCCTGACCACGGATTCCAGCTTTGCCGACAGGATTACAGGGCAGTCGGCAAAATGACCAAAGCTTTGCCGACAGCCCTGACCGACGGCTGTCGGCAAAGGCTTTGCCGACAGCCACTGTGCAGCGGTCGGCAAAGTCTTTGCCGACAGCCGTAGGTCAGGGCTGTCGGCAAAGCCTCGGTCAGGGTTGACGGCGCCGTCAGCGTTTGCCGACTGTACAGCTGGCTGTCGGCAAAGGCTTTGCCGACAGCTTGACACGTGGCTGTCGGCAAAGAAGTCATTGCCGACTAATTCTTTGCCGACAGATCTTTGCCGACAGCCACGTGGAGAAACGGTCGGCAAAGCCTTTGCCGACAGGAAAACTGCCTTTGCCGACTGCTTTCGGCTGTAGGCAAAGGACCTGTTTCCTGTAGTGCCTGTCTTGTTGTATGAACAATGGTCTCCTACTTTTCCTGCCTGTGATATCCCGTTTCACACTCAGTACGTCTTTCGTCTTGCCTGGTTGTCGTCTCTTGGTTTCATCTGCGTTCGTTCGATCTACTAGCACGTACTAAGCGCTATCATGTCCACTTGCCAATGCGCTCTCTCTAGATCCATCACTTGACGAACTCGCCGCTGAAGCACTTCATTCGCCCGTGTCAGTTGATGGAACACGATTCAGTAAGTACAAGCCTACCATGTCCCCCTCTCCTGATTCTCGACGAGATCCCGATGCAATGACAGTGTCCAAACCTAATGTGAGTCAATCGATGTTTCGGTTGTTTACTAACCTTGATGTATTTCTATTTGATTTGCCCCTGCAGACTACTTCTTTACAGTCGCCCATTCGTCCCCCATTCCCACTCAGTAGATCTTTGCTTGCTCCAATTGTTTCCGTATTTTGCCTGTTCAAATCGCATCAACCTGCTCACACTCGGCTCTTGACAGGAGTCCAATCGTGGAGATTTGCATTCTGTTGCCTCCGTCGATCCCAACTTGGATCAGCATAATGAGGTGCGCGTAACCCTAGCTTCTTCTTCGTTGTCTCTCCGTTTTTTATCGCCTCCCCCACCCCCTCTTCCCGGCTATTAAATCATGTATCGTTTGTAATCACCGCCCGTGTCGTAGTTATCCATTTTCCTATTTTCTAATAATACTTATTCATACCCGCATGCAGCAACGCCCAAACATTCCCCAACCTGCTCCTGGAGTTAACGCCGGCAGTACATCAGCTCATTCTATTCTGTTGGTTTAGATCACAGTTCTGTATCATCTCGTTGCTCAGTGAGGCTTATCCATGATATGATATTATTGCTACATTCGGCCCAGAAAAGGTGCAGCTGGTACGGTCTATCGGTTTTGAAGGTCTCCTGCACCTACCACTACTCAAGCAGATCAATCTACGGTTTTCCACCTGGCTCATGAGTAGAGTAGATGAATTGTCGCACACATTATAGCAGATGGATCACGTATCCATTAAATTTCAATAAGGTTGATGTTGCTAGGGTATTTGGAATACCATCTGCTGGAATGAGCATTTTTTCCAAGCCGGCAAATATACAGTGCTGCATCTCAGATTTGTCCCCACCTGACGCCCCCCTAAATGCTAAACACTTTCGTAGTATTAAGGTAGCCCAAGGCATTGTCTCTCGAGAGATTGAAGGTCCTATGAGTGCAATTGAGCAGGATGAGTTCAGAGCAGCATTTGTTGTTTTTGTACTGTCAATGCTTCTCGCCCCCTGCGCAAAGCATGATCGAGTGTCTCCGATGACTACATGCACGCAATTCAGAATCCTGCCCAAATCAGGTCTTACGACTGGGCTGAGTATGTACTTCGCCGCTTACTTGATGCTGTTGCAAAGTTGAAGTCAGATATTGCTAACAATGTCAAAGTCCCCTATATTTATGGGTGCTCACTGTTTCTACCGGTACACTCTTTTTTATTAGAGCTTTCTTTGTATTCCATGCTAATAAGCATTTATCTCTTCTGATAGGTTTCCCATCATCATCTTCATCCTTCCTTATTTTTGTCATTCACCTATTTTTTCATGCAGGTCCTTTACCTGGACAGTATTGATCTAGGACTACACTACCAGATTCACCTTCTTTGCCGAGTGCCTCAGGCACTCGGCAAAGGCCGATATACACTCGGCAAAGCCTTTGCCGAGTGTTACACTCGGCAAAGCCTTTGCCGAGTGTTACACTCGGCAAAGGACGTTCGGTAAACAGTTTATCAGCAAAGACCTCTTTGCCGAGTGCACTTTATCGGGCACTCGGCAAAGCCTTTGCCGAGTGCTAATCTGACACTCGGCAAAGAAAAGTCGCCGTGACGGCGAGCGCCACCGTGACGGCGGCTTGCCGAGTATCTAGGTCAAGCACTCGGCAAAGGTCGCCGCTTTGCTGAGTGTCGTTGACTCCGACACTCGGCAAAGGTGGCCACTGTGCCGAGTGCCCCTAGCAAGACACTCGGCAAAGGTAGCCTATTTGCCGAGTGTCCTGTCAAGACACTCGGCAAACATGCAACCTTTGCCGAGTGCCTGGCCCGTGGCACTCGGCAAAGCATGTTCCCAGGTAGTCACTTTGCCGAGTGTCTGAAAACAGCCTTTTTTATTTGTTTTACATCCCATCCAAACAAACAGAAGATATATATAACAAACATCACCAACATCACATATATATCATCAACAACACATATATATCACCAACACCACATATATATCACAAACGTCACATATATATCACAAACGTCACATGTCTCACAATATATCACAAATAAGTTCACAAGTAATCCAAGTGCTCCATCATCTACAACCACAATTGCAAATAGAAGTACCATTAACAACTACAAGTATCATCACTAAGATGGCCAATAAGACTGATTTGGTAAAACATTTGGCACCCATCTACCCAAAGCAACTAGTGCTAGCTAAACATTTACTACCGGCAACAATACTGAACAAAGCATGTTCGGTGGGGCTCTTCTTCGGTCCACTGGAGTGAATTCTTTTCCACATACTTCATCACCTGTCATATTCAAACAGTCAAACCGTCATCCTCAGGTGAAGACCTAAAACAGCATCTATGTGAGCTACACAGGAGAATGTTAAACATAGAATTTTAAGACCTAAGTAGCATTCAAATAACATTGTCCTATGAAGGAAAATTTCTTATAGCATTCAGATAACAAAATCCTATATGAGGTAAAAGACAGAACAGTAGTTGCTGGGCAACATCTCAGAACAACAACACTTTTAGATATTGTAAGAACTTTTCACTTCTGGTTATAACAGCAACATTTTTTTTACTCTGAGAAACAGAACACATAAAAAATATACATAGATTAACTCCTATGCTTTCCTTGTGCCATACTTGAGATAAAAATGTACAGAGCTCACACTTGAGAGAAAAGAGTTCACATTTTCTCTGAAATCAAGTTCACAGAACAACACCAATAGGTCTAAAATCAGGTTAAGAGAACAGCTACAGGTCTGAAATCAAGTTCACACTTGAGAGAAAATAGTTCACATTCTATCTAGGTAGCCATAACTGCAAGAAATAGGACCATGTGAAATTCACCATCCAAAGTAACATAATTTAATTGTTTGGAAAGGTAAAACAGCAAGTAACACTTCATGGCAGCAACAGACATGGTAAAATTCTTAGCTAACTAAAAGGAATATTTCTGAAACATAGTGTCTGTTGTTCTTTGTACCCTTGGCCAGATTATTGTTTGTTATAAGCCAGTCCCAACACAGTTCCCTTGACAGCCTAACTAAAACAGGGGCACGTATACATATTAGAAGTTGTTCCATAATTGGTATTTGGCCATGCTCTACACAACAAACAATAATCTCTAACTGCTTAAAAAAAGGGCAGACCAGTGCCGGAGGCTCCCACATGAGTGGGGTTTGGGGAAGGATAAACCGAGACAAGCCTTTCCTCCGCAAAATCTACGGAGAGGCTGCTTCGAACCCACGACCTAGTGACTCAGTGAGACAGCTCTCACCACTGCACCAGGTCTGCCCTTCTAATCTCTAATTGCTTGCAATATAATAAAAAGATGAGTGAAAAAACATTACACTTACTTTTACGATGAACTGATGAAAACGACAAAGATACATCTACTTCACCATGCTTTGGTTGGCACTGCTCTGTTCAAACAGTTTATACCGAAGAGAATTCAGGCGTCAAACTGCAACAAAGTAGAAAAAAATGGGGTTGCCTTCCCAAATAAACTTTGCACAAGCAAATAGTAGCGGCAGTGATCAATCTAGGGATAATGCTAGCTAGACACACTGACTGGTTACATAAATCAAATGCACAAATTAAGTATACCACCAGACCTTCGACCTCTAAATGAACACATATATTTGAAAATTAGGCAAAGACACGATATCTTTGTCTCTAAAAGTATTGTTGAAACAATCAACTCAGAGCACACTTATCTGTGTTCTTGTAGAGCATTTCTCTCATCTGTTCAGAAGCTCTGCTTTTACCACGAAGCTCTGCTTTTACCATGAACCACAATATCTTGCGCTTTGATCCAACCTGCACAGAACGCTCGCTAGCTTAGAAAGAGGTTTGAGTTTCAGCACAGTACGGACAAGAAAGATACCCTATGCACTGAAGCTCCCATAAACCCCTGTTCCTCCCAAATCCAAACCCTAGTAGCAAAAAATCCCCAAAATCCTGAGCCAACCCCAACCCTAAGATTAGCTAAGACCTTTTTTCGCTTACCATAACATGTCACCGGGCTCAGCCTTGGCCCTGTGCTAACTCGGCGATGACCACAGAAAGGAGCTGCGCCGCCGCCCTTCTCCTGTGCGCGCACGGTCTCCCGCCTCAAGGCGCCACCCGATGGACCGCTCAACGGTGCCGCGTGCGGCCGCACGCGTGCGCCGGCGAGGGGCGCCCGGGCGGTACCACCAACTCCTACTCCGCACTTGTCCTCTCCGGCGACGGCCCATGCGGCGGCTGGCTGAGAGTGCGTGGGAGGCGGAGGCGAGGAAGAACAGAATGTAGCTAGGGTTTGCCAGGCTGTGGGGTTTTTTGTTCTCGCGAATCTAAGCTCGACCGTCGATCTCCTTCGGGCGGTGAAGATCAGCCCTCCGTGTTAGCTGAGCTGGCGGGGGAGAAATGGCCCAAAGGGTTGTTCCCGGCAAGATAGCACAAAAATTTCTTTGCCGAGGGTTATTTTTTTTGACACTCGGCAAACTATATTTTTTTTTACTTTTGACCTCCAAACTTTTTCTGCAGTCCCTCATACAATACCTGGTGCTCATGTTCCAATGTGGCACATTTCTCGGACTTTTTCTATATTTCTTTAATTTATTTCATTTAATTGAATTTTCTTGGATAATTCAAATTATAACGGCTAGTCATTCGAATAATGAAAAATGAATGGGAAAATGATATTCATGTTATTTAGTATAATGTGAGGCCGTATCCAAGAACAGACCACAAATTTCGAACATCTTGTTCACGAAACATGACCACGAACTTGCGGTCGAGTTGTTTTTAAATTCTATAAAAAGCAAACAAAGACCAAAAATCTTGAACCTTGTCGAGATGTCATGATATCATATGTGGAGGTCTTGTGATAACAAATTGAGGAGGTTTCACGCAAGTTTGTCACGTACTATGCGCACGTTATCACATGTGGAGATGTCCTGGTTTGTAAGCATCATACGTGACAACGTGCACCAAACCTTCTCAATTTTTTATCATAGCCTCCACATACGATATCACAACATCTCAACAAGTTTCATGATTTTCGGACTTCGTTTGCTTTTTATAGAATTTAAAAACACTTCGCACGCAAGTTCGCGGTCATGTTCGTGAACAAGATGTCCGAAATTTCGGGTCCGTTCCTGGATACGGCCTCACACTACACTCAGTAACATGACTATCATTTTTTGAATCATTAAATTCCATTATTCGTACCACGTGCAGTTCAAATTTATATTTTTCAAAAAAATTCAAGAAAACGAAATAAAGTAACTAAATATATCAAAAGCCACAAAAATCTCCAAATTCTAACTAGGAGTTCCTGGTACTTTAAAAGGGCTACACAAAACATTTGGAGGCCAAAAAC
This sequence comes from Miscanthus floridulus, assembly GCF_019320115.1. Taxonomy (NCBI): domain Eukaryota; kingdom Viridiplantae; phylum Streptophyta; class Magnoliopsida; order Poales; family Poaceae; genus Miscanthus; species Miscanthus floridulus. The sequence continues at coordinate 6,319 of NW_027097779.1, read as the reverse complement.
AAAAAAAAACTTTGCCGAGTGCCGAGGCATGGCACTCAGCAAACGGGGGGTCTTTGTCGAGTGCCAAGAATAAGGCACTCCGCAAAGAGGGTTTTGAATTTTTTTAAAAAAAATTCCTCTTTGCCGAGTAGTGGCCTTCGCCATGGGCACTCGGCAAAGACATTTCGAAAAAAAATCTTTGCCGAGCGCCGTGTCAGGGGCACTCGGCAAAGTATTTTTTTAAAAAAATCTTTGCCAAGTGCCGGATCTAGGACACGTGGCAAAGAATTTTTTAAAAAAAACCTTCTTTGCCGAGTGCTAGGCCAGGTGGCGCTCGACAAAGAGGCGGTTAAAAAATTAAAAACCTTTTGCCCGAGTGCCAGATTGGGGGGCACTCGGCAAAGGGGGGATTTAACCCCTCCCGACGGCACGCAACCCGCACACCACGACACACGCACGCGCCACTACCCGCTCACCCGCGCCGCCACCGCCCGCGCGCCCGTGCCGCCCACGGCCCTTGCCCCCGGCCGGCCCTGCCCCCGGTCACGCCCCGCGGACCGCCCGCCCCGACGCCGCCAGTGGTCGACCCCCATTCCGACTCGGCTACCCCGACCCCGACCCCGCACGCCGCCCGACCCGACGCTGCCTGCCCCTACCCCCGGCGCTTGTCAGGTATGCCTTCTCTCTTGTTGTTGTAGTGGTAGTGATAGTTGTAGTAGTATTAGTTGTACTAGTAGTGCTAGTGGTAGTATAGTATTAGAAGTGGTGGTAGTAGTAGTAGTACAACTAGTGGTAGTAGTAGTTATATTAGTGGTTAGTAGTAGTAGAAGTAGTGGTAGTAGTAGTAGTGTTGTTGTAGCAATAGTGGTAGTAGTAGTAGAACTAGTGGTAGTAGCAGTAAGTAGCAATAGTGGAAGTAGTAGGTAGAAGTAGTGGTACTACTTGGATATATTCTTCTGCATGGATTGATATCCAAACTACATGGCTTCTCTTGAGACATATGTGCTTGTCGGCCATCGTGCCGTTTGTTTTTTGCAGGTTTTGGAAACCTCACCATGCAGGGGAGGTTCTGCCGATTTTTTTTTAAATGACAGTATTTTGTTCCATTTTTTGTAGAGAAGAGCCCGTCGGAGCCGAGTCGGAGTTCCCGTCGCCGTGCCGGTTTGCCTGCACCTTGTCGCCTCGCCACTACACCGACCCCACCACGGCCTCGCTAGCCTGACTCCGCCGCCACCCTAGGTATAACCTCTCTTTCCGTATCATGGTCGTAGATCGCGTAAACCCAGTTAGGCGTCTCCCATTCGAAAGAGATACGGTTGGAGGTATGCAGATCTTTGCATATCTATGACCGTATCTGTTTCGGATTGTCCACGTTTTTTCGACAGCCCACGGATGCGTAGATGGGGTAGTTTCCATGGTCTGCTCCGGTCCGAGACAGAGTTTCGGCATCACCTCCCTATGTTCTCTGGATACGCACTCTTCTTTGGCAGGACGTGTATCTAGAGAACAGCGGGGAGGTGCTGCCGAAATTCTGTCTCGGATAGGAGTAGAACATGGAAACTAACCTCATCTACGCATCCGTGGGTGGGATTTAGGACCTATCCTCACCTATTAGACAGTAGTAACACCATGTAGATGCAATTGATGGTTACATTACTCACTGATACATATGTTAGAGGATGGATGACCGTCAGTGGATGTACACGGGCTGGAGAAGTCAGAGTGATTACACCACGGAATGGATGTACAAGACCGATGCTTTCTTGAACAGTGCATTTGGCAAGGCTGCTAAAGACATTGCCTAGTTTTTGTGTCCCTACAGCAAATGTGGAAATAGGAGAAGGGTAAACAAGGTGGAAATGGGTAAACATCTTGTAAAGAATGGATTTTACGCCAGACTACACCCGGTGGGTCCACCATGGTGAAGCCCATCGTATGAGAGAGGAGGTGGTGAGACCATGGGTGGAGGCTTTTGATGCTGATGCTGGGGTAGCAGACATGTTAGATGACTTCACAAGGATAGTTCGATGAGGGACATGAGAAGGAGGAGATGGAAGCAGTCGCACAGGCATTCTATGACATGATGGACTCGACATAGAAACCCCTTCACGATCGGTCAACGGTTTGTCTCAACTGGATGCCATTGGATGCTTAATAGGGTTGAAGTCCGAGTTAAACTTGAGTCGACCTGGCTTCGATAAGATGTGGGCCGTGATTGGCCACCCTGCTTTTGGAGGGCCACATTCTGCCAAAGAGCATGTACGAGTCACAGAAACTCCTTCGTGCACTTAAGATGCCGTATGAGTAGGATACATGCTTGTCTGAAGGGGTGCATCCTATTTAGGAAAGAACACGAGCATGCCAAGTTCTGTCCAAAGTGTAAATCCTCCAAGGTACCTAGAGGTAGACTTTGATGATGGCCAGAAGTGGCAACTTACGATCCCTGTGAAAATCCTATGGTACTTTCTGTTCCTATTGAGGATCCAACGGCTATTACATGACCGAGGAATCCACAAAACAGATGACATGGCACAAAAATGGCAAACGGTACAATCCTGACAAGATGGTACATCCATCCGATGGTGAAGCTTGGATCCGCCTTTAATGACAAAACATCGTGACAAAGCAGATGAGGCTCGTAATGTACGTGTGTGCTAGCAACAGATGGGTTCAATCCTTATGGAATGATGGTTGCCCCATACACATGTTGGCCCATCTTCGTTATCCCCCTTAATGCTCCCCCCCTGGTGTCTCCTTTTCAATGACATAATGTATTCTTGTCGTTGATAATTCCTAGACACCCAGGGAGTAATATGGGTGTGTTCATGGAAGCCCGGTGTTTTGATGAATTGGTCTGTGCTTGGGACGAAGGGGTATGGACATACCGATCGAGCTTACAAGACAAACCTCAAAATGCACATTGGTACCACTACTTCCCTGCATGACTTCCTGGCTATGGGATATTCTGTGCCTGGTGTGTTCATGGAACAGTTCCCATGCCCAATATGCAAGGAAGGTGTGAGTTTCATTTGGTTGCAGAGGGTGGCAAGTATTCGTCGTTCGACAGAAATCGGCAATTCCTACCTCTTGACCATCCATTCAGACAAGACATCAAGAACTTTACGGAAGGTGTCAAAGTGGCAAACCCTGCACCGCGAGATGATGACTGGTGCCGAGGTTCATGCTCAGATAGATGCTCTCGTGCCCAATGAAGAGGTGGTTTTGTGGGATATTGGTGAGCAACATTATGTGGACTCATTCTCAGTGCATGACGAGGCTCCCTATTTCGATGACCTTCATCTTGCTACATAACATTGATGTAATGCACACTGAAAAGAATGTCGTCGAGGCACTTTTGGGTAACACTCATGGGACACTAAAAAGTCTAAGGACAATCCTAAGGCTAGAGTGGACCTGGCAACGTTGTGCGATAGACAAATCAAGAGATGCAGCCTCCTAGTCGTGGCAAGACCTAGAGAAGGCCTAAGGCCGATTTCGTCTTGAAAAAGGATCAAAGGAGGGAAGTACTTGAATGGATCAAGATGCTAATGTTCCCTGATGGGTATACAGTGAATCTAAAGAGGGGAGTGAACTTAGGCACTCTACGAGTAAACGGGATGAAGAGTCATGACTACCACATATGGATTGAGCGGCTTCTTCCGGCGATGGTTCGAGGCTATGTCCCGGAGCATGTCTGGCAAGTGCTGGAAGAGTTGAGCTACTTATTCCGCCAGCTTTGTGCCAAGGAGCCTCTCTCGGACCGTCATTGATGACTTGGAAAAAGCGGCACCCGTGTTGCTCTGTAAGTTGGAGAAGATCTTTCCACCCCGGCTTCTTCTTGCCGATGCAGCATTTGATTGTGCACTCCCGTATGAGGCACGGATGGGGGGGCCGTGCAGAACCGTTGGTGCTATCCAATCGAGAGATGTCTGAAGACTCTTCGCAAAAAATGTAGAAATAAAGCCAAAATTGAGGCTTCCATTGCAGAGGCATACATTCTAGAGGAGGTGTCGAACTTCACAGAGAAATACTACACTGAGAAACTTCCTAGCGTTTATAATCCACCCCCTCGTTACAATGCTGGCGAAAATGAATCGAACCTCAGCCTTTTCCAAGGGCAACTCGGAAGCGCAAGTGCATCGACCACTAAGCAATTGAAAAATGAAGAGTGGGCAGTATCATGCTATATGTGTTGACCAACCTTGTCGAGGTGCAGCCGTTCATTGGGTAAGTTCTGAACGAACTTGTTTCATTTCGCCGTATGTCCTTGTTTCTTCGTCCAACCCCCTTGTTTCTCGTTGGTACAGGGAATTTCTTCATCAATCCTGGCATGGATCAAGGCAACCTACCCTATAAGAAATGATACGCTTCTTTCATAGGGTGCGGGACCAGGGAGCCCTGATTTCATTTGTTGGTTAAAACACGAAAGCCCAAACTGAGCGTCTATAGTGACGAGTGAGATAGGTGCAAATGGTGTGCCGTTAGGTCAAGTCATTTACCGGTTTATTGGACGTGAATGGATATCAAGCTTTTCAACACAGCAAAGTACAGCAGAGTCAGCCCAATCAAAAAACACAAAAGCGGAGTTTTGTTACGCTCGGCCTGTATGGACTACGATATTATGGAAGAAGTGAAGAAATCTACGAATATCATTCATTGGTTCCAAACCTCTTAATACGTATATTCAAATGCACTGGTTCATAATGGTGTAACGAGAGGGACCCCTAAGCTTGGGCTAGTCGAAATTCGACAGGATTCAATCATCCAGGAAAAAATGTCACATTGTGGACTCAACAGGCCGCCCAGGTTTATATATCGTATACGGGCAAAAGACGTCGCGCATCTTAAGGGTTGGTCTATTGTGCACAAGGTATCGCCACACGGTAAACTACCTGTCCCAAACGATGAAGATTACAACTTCAACCCAAACACATATGATGGAGAGTTCTATCAAGAAGAGGGCTACAAGGGAGGTTTGACATAGACTTAACCGAAGAGATAGGAATGGAAGTAGACAATGAAAGGGATGATGACGAGGACGCTGGAGACGAGGTGCGAAATCTGAAGGACATACAAATGCTTGAGCGATTACGTTTAGGCAATGACAATGAAGACAACATTCCTCCTTCGGATAGTGTTGATGAGTTGGACAATGTTGATAGTGATGACGAGACCTATGATCCAGCTAATCTCAATCATGAAGATTATTTCTAATACATGTAATACTATGTTTTTTGTAATTATGTTTTGTTCATTTTTGCAAATATTTCTAATACATGTATTACTATGTTTTTTGTAATTATGTTTTGTTCATTTTTGCACCTATTTCTAATTACGTCTTGTTTTTCTTTTTATTGCAGGTGATTGAACAAAGATGGCGGGCGACCGTCATAGGTCCGTGAACTCGATTTACCAAAGACCAGCCGTGCAGGAGGAGGGAGGGGGCGCGGAGGGATCGGAAAGGAGGAGGAGGAGGACCGCCAGACGTAGGAGGGGGCCGTCTCCTCCCACGCCGCGTGAGGAGGAGCGAGGAGGAGGGGTGGGCCCGTGGACGAGTCGGACGATGAGCTGGTTCGGCAGACAGGAGGAGGGGCCGCAAGAGGACGACGAGTTGGAGGCGGCAGGCACGGGTTCCGCTTCCTCGACTCCTCTTCGAGTGTCTACTTGCGAGGTCCCGAGCCTCCCACAGGTTCCGCTTCCTCACCAACGCCCAGTGATTCGCCCGAAGGGCAAAAGTAAGTAACTTTATATGTTATCACCACTACTTCATATGATATGATAAAAAACTAATAATTTTTCTTAATCACTTGTGCAGGAACTGGGTGGTTGTGTCGGGTGGTAGCGCACGGCTAGTCAACGGCATCCTGGGTCTTCTGTGCAGGCAACACTTCCCCGGCATTGTCACGTACGCATCGAAGACGGAGCCGGCCTACTCGTTTGACCACTACGCCGTCGCCACCGATGCGGAGTACCCCACAAGGCGGCGGGTGGGTGAAGGCAGAGTTTTGGGTAAGTCTCCCTCGCACAACATTGCTCAATACGTCGCATTCATTGGACTTTTCTTGAAATAATGAATGGATACATCGCTTTTGTATGCAGACTTATTACAGATGCGAGGAGGGATTTGAGGCCAGGGCGGAGCAGGTGACTACCAAAGCCTGTAAAAAACTCATCACCGACATGCATCACGAGGTGCATCCAGGCCATCGTAACCTACTACGGGTCGAAGCTTGGAGAGAGGAAAACCAAGAAGACGCAGAGAGAGATGATGACAGCGACCGAGCAGTACCTTGAGGTAAATGAAGAACATCAATATTGATTCGTTTTGAGATTAAGTTGG
>NW_027097778.1:0-21163 GCF_019320115.1 Miscanthus floridulus | reverse complement strand
TTGTGCCAAGGAGATATCTCGGACCGTCGCTCAGGACTTGGAAAAAGCGGCACCTGTGTTGCTCTGTAAGCTAGAGAAGATCTTTCCACCCGGCTTCTTCTTGCCGATGCAGCATCTGATTATGCACCTCCCATCCGAGGCATGTTTGGGGGGCCCGTGCAGGCCCATTAGTGCTATCCAATCGAGAGATGTCTAAAGACTCTTCACAAAAAATGTACAAATAAAGCCAGAATTGAGGCTTCTATTGTAGAGGCATGCCTTCGGGAGGAGGTGGCAAACTTCACAACGCAATACTACAAGCCGAACCTTCCTAGCAATCATAATCCACTCCCTCGTTACAATGCTGGTGAAAATGAATCGACCCTCAACCTTTTCCAAGGCCAACTCGGCAGTGCAAGTGGATCAACCCCAAAGCTATTGGGAAATGAAGAGTGGCGCAGTATCATGCTATATGTGTTGAATAACCTTACCGAGGTGCAGCCGTTCATCAAGTAAGTTCGCAACGAACTTGTTTCAATACGCCGTCACTATTCTGCATCCAACCCCATTGATTCTCGTTCGGACAGGGAATTTGTTCGTGAATTCTGGCATCAATCAAGGGATCCTACCTCGCATGAACAAGACACCCTTGTTTTGCGGGGTGCGGGAGCAGGGAGGCTTGATTTCATTTCTTGGTTCAAACAAAAGGTAATGTCCAATTTAGCTCGTACGCTCGATCGTCCAGGGTGATTGTACGTTTGATTAATATAACGATCTATCATGCTTCACCTTGCAGGCCCAGACTGGTTCGTCCATGAGTTACGAGTTGAAATAGGTTGCAAATGGCTGTGACGTTAGGGTGAAGTCATTTACCGGCTATGACATGAACGGATATCGCTTCCACACAACAAGTTATGAGCAGATTCGGCCCAAACGAAAAACCACAAATAGCGAAGTTTGTATGCCCGGCACTGATGGCCTCAACTATCATGGTAGAGTTGAGGAAATCTATGAACTCTCATTTCATGGAGACAAACCTCTTAAACCTATCATGTTCAAATGCCACTGGTTTAATCCTCGATCAACAAGACGAACCCCTCATCTTGGGCTAGTCGAGATTCAAGAAGATTCCATCTATCCTGGAAAAGATGTCTACATTGTGGCTCAATAGGCCATGCAGGTGTATTATACTCGATACGCTAACCAAGACAAAGAGGATCTTAAGGGTTGGGCTATTGTGCACCAGGTATCTCCACATGGTAAACTACCTGCCCCAAACGATGATGATTACAACTTCAACGCAAACACATATGATGGATAGTTCTATCAAGAAGATGGGCTACCAGGCACATTTGAGATAGTCTTACCCTAAGCAATGGAAATGGAAGTAGACAACAAAATGGTTGATGGCGAGGTCGATGGAGATGTGGTGGTAAATGCCAAGGACATAGCAATGCTTGAGCGATTACTTCTAGGCAATAACTACGATGACCACATAGAACCTTCGGATAGTGTTGCCCATTTGGACAATTTTGACAGTGATGATGAGTCCTATGATCCCAATCATGAAGATTATTCCTAATACATGTAATACTATGTTTTTTTAATTTGTGTTTTGTTTATATATTTTGAATCTATTTCTAATATATGTACTAATTAGTCTTGTTCATTCTTTGTGATTGCAGGTGATTGAACAAAGATTGTGAGCAGACGTCCACGTCGTGACAACGCCCTTGGTTTACGGGAGAGACCGCCCTCTCCTTTGAGGTGAGGGGTCATCGTTCGGGGTAGCATCCGCAGGAGGTGACAAGAGGAGGACCAGGGGTAGCAGCCGTAGGAGGCAGCGGTCTCCTCCCTCGCCATGTGACGAGGTGCTGGAGAAGGAGCATGTGACGGCCATGGCCATGTCCTCATCGGAGGACGTGAGGGGTCAGCAGATGGGCGAGGGAGGCGAGGCGCTCGAGGGTGAGGGAGGCGAGGGGCTCGAGGGCAAGCGAGGGGGTACCGCTACTGATGAGGACATCGCCACGCTGGACACACCGACGCCATGGTCTTCCCCAAGTTGCAATTCGTTTCCAACTCAGCTGCCACGTCGTCCTCGGATTCATTGCTACCGAGGATGGATATGTAAGTGCTAGTGATGTTGAAGATGATTAGCCCTTGCTGCTAACATTGATGCAGATCCCATCGAGGGCGATCATGACAAGGAGGCCATCACCATTGACTCTGTGGCTGCTGCCGCGGACTACCCTAGCCTTCTTGTGCAGCGTGTGTTGAGTACACGTGTGGGTCATGAAGAAGAGATGAAGATCCAACGCCACAATTTGTTCCACATGTATCTCATTGTGCAGGGTTGTCGTGTTCTCACTATCATTGATAGCGGGAGTTGCAACAACTTGGTGAGTTCAGATTTGGTTGACAAGCTTGGCTTGACCACACGACAACATTCGTATCCATATAAACTTCAATGGTTCAATAATAGTGGTAAGACTAAGGTAACTAAATCAGCACGCATTAGCTTTTTCACAGGTTCTTATCATGATACTGCTGATTTTGATGTTGTCCCTATGCAAGCTTGTTCCATTTTGTTAGGTCGCCCATGGGAATTTGATAATGATGCTTTACACCATGGTAGAACTAATACATACACTATCATACATAAGGACAAGAAAATTACATTGCTGCCTTTGTCTCCTACGGATATTATTAAACATGCTAATGAGATAAAAAATAAACCTCCAACAGACATTGCTAAAAATAATGGGATTAAGTTAAAAGGAGGTGCTTTTCTTGCTACAACTCCTGCTACTGCTGAGTTATGTGATAATCCTGATGCACCATGTTATACTATGTTTTGTCAACCTTTTATGTCTGGTGCATTGCCTGCTGTCACTAACCTTTTGCAGGAGTTCGCTGATGATGGGATGGAGTCGAGGACGACTCCAATTCTACAAGGAGGGGATAATGAGGACATCGCCAAGATGGAGTCGAGGACGACTCCAATTCGAGAAGGGGAGGATGATGAGGACATCGCCACGCTGGACACACCGACGCCATGGTCTTCCCCAAGTTGCAATTCGTTTCCAACTCAGCTGCCACGTCGTCCTCGGATTCAGCAGACACGTCGTCACTGTTTTGGTCATAACTTCCTCATACGACATTCCTCATACGACATCGAAATGGGCCGTTCTTGGATGCGTTGGAAAGGGGACGACGATGCCGTCGTTTTGGATCTGGTCCCAGCTCCAGAAGGTCCGTGGATCATTCTGTGTGACCACGGCAAGGTGCTGCGTCACCTATTTGGGCCAACTTGGCCATGTATCGTGTCGGGCCTTAAGCCCAAGTTGTGGGCGCCCAACCCCTGGTCGTCCCCAACCCTAGGTCGAGTCTTAGACTATAAACACAGCCGCCGCCGCTGCTACACAATTGGGTTTTGTTTAGAGTTTAGTTTTCCCTCGAGAAACTGAATCGTTCATTGTAACTGTGGTGACAAATCCTTTTACAGTGATCCAGGGCCCCCATTCTTGATCTCCTCCACTGTGTCGATTAGTCCTTTGGAACCGAGTTCTTGAACCCTCTATTGATATTCGCGTCATTCATATTTGCAATTTCAGATTGCGTGTTTTACCTTCTTGCTTGTGCTCTTCGATTCGCTTGCAAGAAAAGCCTTCTTGGCGAGGTCAATCAAGTTGTGCTTGGTTGATAACCAACGGAGCGGTGGTGTAATGGTTGCAGGGTTCGAATCGTGTCTGATTTGAAGCCGGATCGCCAACATCGAGATCTCCACAAATCGAACTTACCGGCTACCTCTCGGAAGATCGGGCCTGTACTCATCAATTGGTATCAGATATTTCAGGTTTACCGTGAGGTATAATCTCGTTTGCCTTAGATTCATATTCGTTCATTACCTAGAGTCCACAAAAAGCCCAAAAATATTTCAATTTCCGCTGTCCTATCGCCCTTTGTGCCTTTGCAATTTCGTTTCAGATTCGTGTTGTTGAGTTTGTGTCCGTGGTCGAGTCTTGTTGCTGGTTTAGGATTGTGTTCGTGGTCGTAGTTCAATCGCCCGTTGCTGTGATTTTGTTTTCCGCCGCTATCCCATCCACCGTTCCCAAACAACAAGTCGAAGCCACCACATTACTCGACTTGCCCCGCTAGCCGCCTTGTGTAACTTCTCGCCGCCGCGCAAACCCTAGATAGGTTGCCAGCCGCTCTTATTTTGCCTGCATCGCAGCCCTCCTTACATCATCAGGCGAATACCTACTGCTGTGATCGGTGTTAGAGTTTAGGGACGCTTTGCCCTAACTGCCGCCGCCGTGTTGTGCCTCCCGGAAAACATACCTTGAGATACCTTCGGTAAAATAGGCATAACTTTTCGCTCGTTTATCAGAAAAATCTGAAATTTTTTGTGCAGCTTCTTGACACCATTTGGACCCGACCCAAACTCGGCTTCACCCTGTTTGGTTTCATTAGAATTGCCAAAAAAATTCGGGAAAATATAGAAAAAAAATTGTCAAAGTTTTTGCACGCTTTTCAGAGAACGTGCTGAATTTCTGTAGACCACATCCCACCTCAGTTGTAGGTGCCAATTTTTGTGGTTGCATCTTTTGTGATCCTTGTTCAGAGAAAAGTATAAAAAAAATAGTAAAAAAAAAAGTTTGTTTCCTACTAGTGCCTTTTGGGAAAATCCGGGAAAAAATTCAGGAAAAAGGAGAAATCCGGGCTATTTGCTTGTTCTATGAGTTCTTTCGATCGTTCTTTGTTTTCACCTTGTTGCGCTATGTCTCGACACGTCTTAGCCAGCAACTGTGATTTGTACTTTGGATCCAGATTGAAAAATCGCTACTCTGCACTCGTTAATTGCTAATCCTTGCTGTCATATTGTGTGCCTACCCATAGCTCCACATATTCTTCTGTCGGCAGGTTCATCTTGCAACTGTTACCCACGCTCAACAACAGATTGCTTTGCCACTTTGGTTTTGCTCTTGTTTGGCGTTGGTAAGAATACAGGCAAGACGGTGGTAAGCCGCTTGTGATTTTGCATTCCACTTTCACCACCACCACTTGTTTCCTTTTAGTTGATAGGGATAATACTTTGGTGTTGTCTTTTTCTATCTTCTAACCATGGCAGGAACTCCGACAGGACTTCAATGAGTGCGTGTCCAAGGGCGAGCTTGCAACGTTCATGACTGAACAACGCAATCTTATGACCGAGCTGACGCGCAACGTGAACAATCTGGTCACCTGCATTGAACAGCTTGAGCAACGCCCTCCACCTTATCGTGCTGATGATGAAGATGTTGGTGATGAAGATGCGTATGCTGACGGTGGTGCCCGTCGCCGCCTCAACTTCAATCGTGCGGTATGGCAGGTAATAATCATGGTAATAATGATCCTTTTGCTAAAATTAAATTTAGTCTACCACCTTTTGCTGGTAATGTTGATCCAGAGGCATATTTAGATTGGGAGCTTGCTGTTCAACAAAAATTTGATTCTCATAATGTTCCTGCTGAGCATAGAGTTAGACTTGCTACCAGTGAGTTTACTAATTTTGCATTGTTCTGGTGGAGTGATCTTTGCAATGCCAATAATGCTGCTGCTGTGCCTCAAACTTGGAATGTTTTAAAGCAATGTATGAAATCTCGTTTTGTTCCTCCTTATTACCAACGTGATTTACGTTTGAAACTACAAACTTTAAAACAAGGTGATAAAGGAGTAGAAGCATACTATCAAGAATTGCTTATTGGTTTAGCACGTTGTGGTATAAATGAAGATGATGATGATGCTAGTGCTAGATTTTTTGGTGGTTTAAACCATGATATACAGAACATACTTGATTACAAAGAATGGCGCAATTTTTCCCAATTGTATCATCTTGCTATTAAGGCCGAACGAGAAGTACAGGGACGCAAACAACACCAGCCTTTCAGGTCTAACAATGGGAGGAATTTTCAGCAGCGTTCTGAGCCGGAGACGCCCAAGCTTCCTGTTGCACCACAGCCATCTACACCTCCATTTTCTTCCGGGGTAAGTAAATTGTCTAATGTGTAGTTTCCACAGCTGAAGAAAGGTGGCACTCCGGGTGCTTCTACTAGCTCCTCCTCGTCCAGCTCTAAAATCATTTGCCACCGATGCAAAGGCATGGGACATGTCATGAAGGAATGCCCCAGTCGTCGCGCTTTCATTGCTACCGAGGATGGATATGTAAGTGCTAGTGATGTTGAAGATGATTTAGCCCTTGCTGCTAACATTGATGCAGATCCCATCGAGGGCGATCATGACAAGGAGGCCATCACCATTGACTCTGTGGCTGCTGCCGCGGACTACCCTAGCCTTCTTGTGCAGCGTGTGTTGAGTACACGTGTGGGTCATGAAGAAGAGATGAAGATCCAACGCCACAATTTGTTCCACATGTATCTCATTGTGCAGGGTTGTCGTGTTCTCACTATCATTGATAGCGGGAGTTGCAACAACTTGGTGAGTTCAGATTTGGTTGACAAGCTTGGCTTGACCACACGACAACATTCGTATCCATATAAACTTCAATGGTTCAATAATAGTGGTAAGACTAAGGTAACTAAATCAGCACGCATTAGCTTTTTCACAGGTTCTTATCATGATACTGCTGATTTTGATGTTGTCCCTATGCAAGCTTGTTCCATTTTGTTAGGTCGCCCATGGGAATTTGATAATGATGCTTTACACCATGGTAGAACTAATACATACACTATCATACATAAGGACAAGAAAATTACATTGCTGCCTTTGTCTCCTACGGATATTATTAAACATGCTAATGAGATAAAAAATAAACCTCCAACAGACATTGCTAAAAATAATGGGATTAAGTTAAAAGGAGGTGCTTTTCTTGCTACAACTCCTGCTACTGCTGAGTTATGTGATAATCCTGATGCACCATGTTATACTATGTTTTGTCAACCTTTTATGTCTGGTGCATTGCCTGCTGTCACTAACCTTTTGCAGGAGTTCGCTGATGATGGGATGGAGTCGAGGACGACTCCAATTCTACAAGGAGGGGATAATGAGGACATCGCCAAGATGGAGTCGAGGACGACTCCAATTCGAGAAGGGGAGGATGATGAGGACATCGCCACGCTGGACACACCGACGCCATGGTCTTCCCCAAGTTGCAATTCGTTTCCAACTCAGCTGCCACGTCGTCCTCGGATTCAGCAGACACGTCGTCACTGTTTCGGTCATAACTTCCTCATACGACATCGAAATGGGCCGTTCTTGGATGCGTTGGAAAGGGGACGACGATGCCGTCGTTTTGGATCTGGTCCCAGCTCCAGAAGGTCCGTGGATCATTCTGTGTGACCACGGCAAGGTGCTGCGTCACCTATTTGGGCCAACTTGGCCATGTATCGTGTCGGGCCTTAAGCCCAAGTTGTGGGCGCCCAACCCCTGGTCGTCCCCAACCCTAGGTCGAGTCTTAGACTATAAACACAGCCGCCGCCGCTGCTACACAATTGGGTTTTGTTTAGAGTTTAGTTTTCCCTCGAGAAACTGAATCGTTCATTGTAACTGTGGTGACAAATCCTTTTACAGTGATCCAGGGCCCCCGTTCTTGATCTCCTCCACTGTGTCGATTAGTCCTTTGGAACCGAGTTCTTGAACCCTCTATTGATATTCGCGTCATTCATATTTGCAATTTCAGATTGCGTGTTTTACCTTCTTGCTTGTGCTCTTCGATTCGCTTGCAGGAAAAGCCTTCTTGGCGAGGTCAATCAAGTTGTGCTTGGTTGATAACCAACGGAGCGGTGGTGTAACGGTTGCAGGGTTCGAATCGTGTCTGATTTGAAGCCGGATCGCCAACGTCGAGATCTCCTACAAATCGAACTTACCGGCTACCTCTCGGAAGATCGGGCCTGTACTCATCAGCTACCTAGACTCCCTATGAGCTAGGTCCCGCGAGCCTCCCTCCGGTTCCACTTCCTCACAACCGCCCAGTGATTTGGCCTATGGCAAAGAGGTAAGTAACTATAGATGTTATCACCACTACTTCATAAGATATGTTGGAAATCATAAGAGAAACTGATAAATTTTCTCAATCACTTGTGTGCAGGACCTGGTTGGTTTTGTCAGGTACTCCAGCACGCACCCCCACGAGCATCCTTGGTGTTTTGTGCAGGAAATGGTACCCTGGCATTGTGCAACTGTCCGAAGAGCCGGTGGTACGGGAGCCGGCCTCCAACTGGGACAGGTATGCGCTGGTCACGGATGACACTTACCGCAACAAGCAGGAGCGGGTATTGGTGGAGTTTTGGGTAAGTTTCTCTCGCACAACATTGCTTAATACATCTCATTCATTGGTTAAATGTTTTATTGAAATAATGAATGGATACATCGGTTTTGTATGTAGAAATTTTTCAAGGCCGAAGGACTTGAGGCCCAGGCGGATCGGGCGGCTGTCGCAGCTTGTAGGAAGTACGTCACCAAGATGCACCACCATGGGCGTGTCCAAGCTCACATAGACTACTACAGGTCGGTACTTAAATAGTCCCTCCCCAAGCCTCAAGCAAAACTGATTATGCTGACCCAGGATCAGTACCTTGAGGTAGGCGAATAACATTCATAATGATTCGTTTTGATATTAAGTAGGTTATCACAGGACTTTGTTGACATGCACGAGAGGCAGCGGGAACAGCGTCTGATGAGGCAAGGTCCAACTCACCATCAAGGCAGCCGCAGCCTCCCCGGATACAAACAAGCATACGTAAGTGATTTCTTTCATTTATTTTGATGCTCAATTCTGCTTAATTTCTCACCATCTTCCTGTCTTTCTCATAGGAGGCTGCACACCCGGGCGAGGAGGTCTCGGAGTTCTCTACGTGGGCTATGTCCCACATGAGCAGGGCGTCGTCCTCTGTCTCCTTCGACCCGGCTGCCCCGCCCTAGGTGTACTCCGACCTGAACATATACACTAAAGTCCAAGAGTACACGTCCTCAGGTAAGGGAGATCTATGGGGAAGATTACAATGTGCGCACTGAGCCCATTGATGCAGAGATGATCATGAGGCTCGGAGGAGGCAAGAAGCATGGGCGGCTGTGGATTGCAGACGGCGCCATAGACTCCACCACTATTCCCTCCCTTGACGCTATCTGAGCACGGAGCACGAGCTCCAACCAGCCCATACGCACACGGCCTTCTCCAGCACTGTAGCAGGTCCATGCACTCCAGGTAATTCCTGTTTTACTCATCGTACTTTGATATTTACACACATAAATTAGATTTGCATTACTGATACACTGGAGTGAAATATTGCAGGCCGAGCTGCAAGAAACAAAAAGGCAAAGTCAAGAGCAGAACGCGGAACTGACCGCACAGCTGCAGGCCCAGTAGGTCGCGTTCGAGGCCGCGTAGAAGCAGATAGCGGAGATGATGGTGATCATGCAAAGTCTTGGGCAAGCATCGGGTGTACCTATGTAGTTTTCAGCTCCTCCACCTCCTACTCCTGCAGCTACTCCTGTAAGTATGAAAGTTCACTTTTCGCTTGTGCTTTGCATGTATGTTGGCCTTCGTACCGTTGTGGATGTCGGCGTTTGTGCTGTTGTGGATGTCGGCGTTCGTGCCGTTGTGGATGTCGGCGTTCGTGCCTTTGTTTCTTGCAGGTTTTGGAAACCTCCCCGTGCAGGGGAGGTGCTGTCGAAATTTTCAATTGAGTCTAATCTTTTTGTATTCCTATATTACTAGATGCAATCTCTAAGTTCCAAAACTGTTTTCCCGGATTACTCACACATGCAATCTCTGCTCCTTTGTGCTGCCTCTGTCCGCGGGTTCCAATCATCCCAGTAGTGCGTCACCGGGTGATCCCGCCTTTCCTTCACCACCGTCTCATAGGCTACCTTGATGAGGACTAGTGCTAGGTGATGTGGTTGGACTTTATTGTAATATTTGTGGTTTATGGTTCTGACTTATGCTTGGATTTCATGAACTTTTCGTAATAAACATGGGAATGATGATGAACATGTGACTTGTCATTTTAATATATTGTGATTTGTGGTTCACAATTATGGTTGTGATATATTGTGAGAAAATGGGTTCTGTGTGATATATATGTGATGGTTGATATATATATGTATATATATGAAATGCTTGTGTAGATGGAATGCAAAAAACAAAAAAAAAATAAATTTCTGCCTCTTTGCCGAGGGCAATGACCAAGGCCCTCGGCAAAGAAGGGTCCTTTGCCAAGGGCCGTCCCATTGCCCTCGGCAAAGATTCATTGGAAAAATTCTGCAACATTTCTTTGCCGAGGGCCATGGTTGGAGGCCCTCCGCAAAGACTTTTTTTAAAAAAATTAAAATTTCTTTGTCGAGGGCCTACGGGGAAGCCATCGGCAAAGATTTAAAAAAAGAATAATTCTTTGCCGAGGGCCGTCCCATTGCCCTCGGCAACGATTTTTTGGAAAAATTCTGCGACATTTCTTTGCCGAGGGCCATGGTTGGAGGCCCTCGGCAAAGATTTTTAAAAAAAAAAAAGAATAATTCTTTGCCGAGGGCCCCGGAGATGGCCCTCGGCAAAGACTCCGTCCCAGGCGCCGGCGCTGTGACTGCTGCTTTTCTTTGCCGAGTGCCCGATAAAGAGCCCTCGGTAAAGACCCTCTTCGCCGACTCAAAATTTCCCGAGAGCTCTTTGCCGAGGGCCACCCTCGGCAAAGCCTTTGCCGATGGTTAATGGGTCTTTGCCGAGGGCCTCAGGCCTTCGGCAAAGAGGCCGTCTCCAGTAGTGGATGAGTGGCTCGGGCGAATGCTTGGGGCCACATGATGGATGACGGTAATGGGACTAACTTGCAAGCAGAGAACATATTGGTAAAACGTCTTCTCACAAAAGACAAACTTTATATTGATGATAAGATCTGTCACGAAAAGCTGAACATGCATACATTTTTTTTTCACAGAGAGGATTACAGAATGCGCTTAAGCTCCGGCGCAAGAGGAGACTATGCTACTACCAGTACCAGATAAGAGTTTAACCTGATGAACCAGCAGAAGAAATAAGAGTTTCTTAGCCTGCTGACATAACCAAGACGCCAAAAGAAGAACAGCGAGAGACTAAACAGAAAAGAGAGGCACCACGCCAGAGAGATAAACTAACAGACCACAGAAAACTTTTCCAACAACTACGAATTACAAGGACCGTTTCGCGGAACCCACAGTTTGGTATGTAATTAATAACACAAAAGGTGGATCATTTATTTTGGGACCAAGCGTAAAACAGATTGTAATATTGCTTCCGTGTTGCCTCGACGCATGCAGAAAATGAGGCTCATTATGCAGAAAATGATGGTATACAAATTTAATTCAGAATTTCGGATGATAGCAAGAGATGGATAGAAATGTATCTGGCACTTACCAGAATGGTATCACTGGGAGTGTAGTACACGTATATGCATATTTTGAAGGTCCTACTAGCGCTGTCTTCTTGGGTTATGTTGTAGTTGATAATACCCCGTGCCATGGTAAGTTGTCCAGTGCCCACAATAACGCTCCACTGACTTTGTGGCTGGTCCTTTTTGGAACCATGAAGCCCCATAACTTGAAGTGAGGATCCAGCATGGCTATTTCCACACAAGTCACTGCTACAACAATCTTAACCGAGGTGGGCAAAAAGCGTTAACCGAGGTGGTTTTTTTCGTCTAAAAGTCACGGTTAATCGGGCCTTTAATGGAGGCGGTTGGCCGCCCACCTCGGTTAATCAAATAAAAAACAAAAAAATAAGAAAGACCATGGACAAGCCCAGTGAGCCCATCCACGGGCCCACCGAGCCCATCCACCGCTGCTGCTCGCCGGTGACGCATCCTTGCCGGACCGCTGGGATCAGGCCGCTCGCCTCTGGATCTGGTCACCCACCGCCGGGTTTCGGCCTCCGACCGCTGAGATCTGAACATCACTGTCGGTTCAAAAACTCCCTTCACTGCCGGATTTTGAACCAACAGTGGCATATCGGCAGTGATGAGGGGTTGACATCACTGCTAGTTCTTAAAAACCGACACTGATCATCAGGCAACCGTGTCGGTTCCTAGCTCCACCCAGTAGTATCCAGTTGAACAACACTGCCGGTTTGTATTCCCAACCGACAGTGATGGTTGCTTCAAGAGTGTCAGTTCTTGGCACAAGCCAGCAATATTGAGGAAGCCTACAGTTGAAAGGTCCTAATATGGCTAGAGCGGGGTGAATATCCTATTTAAAAAATCTACAAATTAACTAGAGCAATTTGATTAGTATAACAAATAGCGAAATGCAAACTTGCTCTGGCACTACAAGGGTTGCAAGCCACCTATCCAACAATTCTAGTTGCTATGATCTCTAGACACACAATTTGCTATGTCACTACTCACTAAGAGCTCTCACACTTGCTACACTAAAGAGCTTCACTAGATGAACTTAAAACAACAAGGTAAGCTCTCAATTCTAATTACACTAAAGAGCTTGCTACAACTAATTTGCAAGAATATAAATAAGTGAGTAGGGTGATTATACCGCCATATAGAGGAGTGAACCAATCACAAGATGAATACTAAATTAATCACCGGGAGACTACCAAAGGGCAAGAGACAACCAATTTTTCTCCTGAGGTTCATGTGCTTGCCGGCACGCTAGTCCCCGTTGTGTCGACCGACACTTGGTGGTTCGGCGGCTAAGAGGTGTTGCTTGAACCTCGTCCTCACAATTGGACACCGCAAGAACCTACCCACAAGTGAGGTAACTCAATGACACGAGCAATCCACTAGAGTTACCTTTTGGCGCTCCACCGGGGAAGGCACAAGACCCCTCACAATCACCATGATCGGAGCCGGAGACAATCACCAACCTCCGCTCAACGATCCTTGCTGCTCCAAGCCATCTAGGTGGTGGCAACCACCAAGAGAAACAAGTGATTCCCGCAGCGAAACACAAATACCAAGTGCCTCTAGATGCAATCACTGAAGCAATCTCCCAATCTCACAATGATGATGGATCAATAATGGAGATGAGTGGGAGGGTTTTGGCTAAGCTCACAAGGTTGCTATGTCAATGCAAAGGTCCAAGAGAGAGAGCTTAAGCTAGCCATGGGGCTTAAATAGAAGCCCCGACAAAATAGAGCCATTGGGCTACTCACTACACTGAACACAGGGCGATCGGACGCTCTGAACATATCGACCGAACGCTGAACCCCAGCGTCCGGTCGTGCGATGTGTGCCACGTGTCCCCTCTCTTCAAATACCGAGCACCCAATCCCAACAGTTAAGTGATGACTGGACACGCTGCTGCGAAGTGACCGGACACTGGACTTCAGCGTCCGGTCATTTCCAGTAATCATCCAAAAGTGAGAAATCACGACCGAACGCGTCCGGTCATGCTCGATCAGACTCACCTAGCGTCCGGTCACACGGCGTCTCCTCTGTGCGCTGCCACGTCAGTAGGACCGGACACATCCCATCAGCGTCCGGTCACTAAGGCACCCAGCGTCTAGTCGAAGACCGACGCTAGTGTCTTCACACTTCCATTGATCGGACGTGCCGGTCCTACCGAGACCAGCGTCCAGTCACTTACAGTGACCACCGTCTTTTCTGTATAGAGCGCTGGTGAAGTTTCTAACCCTTGCTCAAATGTGCCAACCACCAAGTGTATCACCTTGTGCATATGTGTTAGCATATTTTCACAAATATTTTCAAGTCTGTTAGCACTCCACTAGATCCTAAATGCATATGGAATGAGTTAGAGCATCTAGTGGCACTTTGATAACTGCATTTTAATATGAGTTTCACCCCTCTTAATAGTACGGCTATCTAACCTAAATGTGATCACACTCGCTAAGTGTCTTAATCACCGAAACAAAATGGCTCCTACTATTTATACCTTTGCCTTAAGCCTTTTGTTTTTCTCTTTCTTCTTTTCCATGTTCAAGCATTTGATCATCACCATGCCATCACCATCGTCATGGTCTTCGCCATGGCTTCATCACTTGGAGTAGTGCTACCTATCTCATAATCACTTTGATAAACTAGGTTAGCACTTAGGGTTTCATCAATTAACCAAAACCAAACTAGAGCTTTCAATCTCCCCCTTTTTGGTAATTGATGACAACCCTTACACATAGATATGAATTGAAATTTAATTGAATCCATGTTTCTTGCCCAAGCATATTTACCATGTGTGAAAGAATATGGACAAGTTTCATGAACTCCAAATGGTAGCAATTGCTCCCCCTACATATGTGCTAAGAGTTTGGATTGTAGCTTGCACATATGCTTAGATAGGAAATATAGGAGACAATTTCTACCAAATGATGCTAAGGTATAAGAGATGGACCTTTGAAGCGTGATACCAATCGGAGTGCACCAATATACCATCCTTAGCACCATTAGTAACTAGACATACACAAAAACTAGAATACCTCATGAGATCAACATTACAAGCAAGGGTCTAGTTTTCATACAACGAACATAGGTCTAGTTACTTTAGCCTATGCATGCTAGTTTTTCATTTTACCATTCAAGCATATAGCTAGCATACACCACACAAGCATGGATATAGAAATTTAAAACTTGTGCCATGCAAGCAAATATACAAAATGCATATTCAAATACAACATACAAGTTTATGAGCTTGCTCCCCCTACTTGTGTGCATTTTTTATTGATCCCCTTACAATGCCATTTTATTTGTTTGCTCCTCCTATCTTAGTATCTTTGTGAATTTCTCTCCTCCTTTGTCAATAATTGGTACAAAAGGTGAGCTCAAATTATCGATAGGTTGGGGTGAAATCATGTGAAATGAGGATCATTTTCCCAATTTGGTTCAATCTAGATCACTTGCAAAATATATTTAACTCGGTTTGATCCAAGGACAAGCTTCTTCACACCTCTAAATAAGGGTTATCTTGTACCATGTTGAGTTAAACAATCATAGCTTATTTTATACATCAAACACTAGGTTTACAAGCCCACAAACATGTCATATGCTACCACTAGATCATTTCAAACATACAAGCAATAGTGGTACCACACAAGCATCAAATTCATTTGATTTTCATGAGTGAGCCTAGGACATGATAGGAATGACTAGATGCACTAAACAAGTCCTTAGCAATGGATGGATGACATGTCAATCAACTTTACCTTGCTTTGCTCGAAGGAGAGGCATGTCATATAGTGGGGGTGCATCAACACATATTGGAGAAGTCAAGTATGTTCAATTCATTCCTTATCTTGCAAAACCTCTTTTCATCAAGTGGCTTGGTGAAGATATCGGCAAGTTGATCTTCGGTGCCCACACTCTCAATGCAAATGTCCCCTTTTTGTTGGTGATCTCTTATGAAATGGTGGCGGACATCAATATGCTTTGTTCTTGAATGTTGAACCAGGTTGTTGGTGAGCTTTACGACACTTTCATTATCACATAGCAATGGCACTTGCTTAAATTTGATTCCAACATCACTCAAAGTAGCCTTCATCCAAAGTAATTGAGCACAACAACTACCGGCCAAAATGTACTCCGCTTCGGTGGTTGAAAGTGCTACACTATTTTGCTTCTTTGATGACCAAGACACAAGTGATCTTCCCAATAGTTGACATGTGCCCGATGTGCTCTTTCTCTCAACTTTGCATCCCGCATAATCGGAGTCCGAATATCCAATCAACTCAAATCTTGCTCCTTTGGGATACCACAATCCAACATTTTGTGTATCCTTCAAGTACCTCAATATTCTCTTCGTTGCCTTCAAATCACTTTCTCTTGGTGAGGCTTGAAATCTAGCACACATACATACACTAAACATCACATCCGGCCTTGATGCGGTCACATAGAGTAGGCTTCCAATCATAGACCGATACATCTTTTGATCTACCATGTTGCCACTAGCATCACTATCCAAGCTTCCACTTGTCCCCATTGGTGTAGTAATAGCTTTAGCATCGTCCATTCCAAACTTCTTCAGCATGTCCTTGATATACTTGCCTTGACTCACAAATGTGCCATTCTTCATTTGCTTGATTTGAAGACCAAGAAAGTAACTAAGTTGTCCAATCATAGACATCTCAAACTCACTTGCTATCATCTTGCCAAACTCCTCACAAAAATCTTGATTCGTTGACCCAAATATGATATCATCAACATAGATTTGCATTACAAACAAGTCATTTCCAAGCTTCTTGGTGAAGAGAGTGGTGTCAACCTTTCCCATCTTGAATCCCTTAGAGAGTAGGAAATCTCTCAATCTCTCATACCATGATCTAGGTGCTTGTTTCCATCCATACAAAGCCTTTCTCAACTTATATACATGGTTGGCTTTCTTTTCATCTTCAAAGCCGAGAGGTTGCTCAACATACACAAGCTCATTGATGTACTCATTGAGAAGCACTCTTCACATCCATTTGGTACAACTTTATGTTGTGTGCACAAGCATAGGATAACAAGATCCTAATTGCTTCTAATCTTGCAATAGGGGCATATGTTTCTCCAAAGTCAAGACCTTTAACTTGAGTGTAACCTTGAGCCACTAATCTTGCTTTCTTCCTTATTACTATCCCATCTTGATCTTGCTTGTTCCAAAAGACCCACTTAGTTCCAATCACATTATGATCCTTAGGCCTCTCAACTAACTCTCATACTTGGTTTCTTGTGAAGTTGTTTAGCTCTTCATGCATAGCATTCACCCAATCAACATCCCTCAAAGCTTCATCTATCTTCTTAGGTTCAATGGATGACACAAATGAGAAATGCTCACAAAATGAAGCCAATCTTGATCTAGTTTGCACACCTCTTGAAATATCACCAATGATAGTGTCCAATGGATGATCTCTTGCAACATTGGTTGGTTGAAGCACTTGCACTTGATTGCTTGCATTTGATTGATCACTTGGTTGAGATGATGAACTAGCCACTTGTAGTTGATCTTGCACTTTGTCATGACTAGAACTTGCTTGAACTTGATCATGAGAACCACTAGCTTGCACATTTGAGTTAGAGAGCACTTGATTCTTGTCATCTTCAACATCAATCACCTCTCTAGGCCTTATATCACCAATGTCCATGTTCTTCATTGCATTGACCAATTGAGTACCTCTTACATCATCTAGATTCTCATCTTCCTCTTGGGAACCATTTGTTTCATCAAACTCCACATCATGAACCTCCTCAAGAGTACCACTAGCCAAATTCCAAACTCTATAAGCCTTGCTAGTAGTGGAGTAACCAAGCAAGAAGCCTTCATCACATTTCTTTTCAAACTTGCTCAATCTAGTGCCTTTCTTCAATATGTAGCATTTACAACCAAAAACCCGAAAGTATGCTATGTTGGGCTTTCTTCCATTCAATAGCTCATAAGGTGTCTTCTCCATCATGGGGTGACAAATGAGTCGGTTGCTATAATAGCAAGCCGTGTTGATTGCTTCGGCCCAAAATGAATGACTCACGTTGTACTCACTCAACATTGATCTTGCCATATCAATCAAAGTTCTATTCTTTCTTTCAACTAGGCCATTTGATTGTGGAGTGTACTTGGTCGAGAATTGATGTCTAATTCCAAATCCATCACACAACTCATCAATTCTAGTGTTCTTGAATTCACAACCATTGTCACTTCTAACTTTCTTGATAGTTGTTTCAAACTCATTGTGAATGCCCTTGACAAATGATTTGAATGTTGCAAACACATCACTCTTGTCAACAAGAAAGAACACCCATGTGTATCTAGTGAAATCATCCACAATCACAAATCCATATTTGTTTCCACCAATGCTAGTGTATGTGGTTGGTCCAAACAAGTCCATATGCATCAACTCAAATTCCTTAGATGTGCTCATCATGCTCTTCTTAGGATGTGTGTTACCAACTTGCTTTCCGGCTTGACATGCACTACATAGCTTATCATTCTCAAATGTGACATATTTCAAGCCTCTAACTAAATCATGCTTAATCAACTTGTTCAATTGTTTCATTCCAACATGTTAAAGTAGTATTCGTAGTGTAAGCGTTATGCTTAGACTCAGTTACTTGTGAATGTACCCTACTTTTCGGATCGGTGGTAGCTCACGAGGGTGACTCTTATAGCCTCATTGAATCCTTTGTAGGCCACCTCCCATTAGTAGGCCTAGGGAGGAAAGTCTATCTCCCCTATAGTGTTATACCTAGACTAGATATTATAAGGAAGAATATCTATCCAATAGAGTTCCCTTCCCGAAAGGAAACTCTATCTCTCATAAAAGTTATAGACCTCTCTAGTAGAACAAGAGAAGATATTATACATACTTCCCCTTGGCCTACTCACCCCCCTACCCCCCTCAAGGGGGATTTTCTGCTCTCTCTCCGTGGCTTTGACCCTACGTTTTTGGCTTCGGGTCAAGCCACTCTTTGATTCACCCCCCAAACCCCTCGATCAAGGGGGGCTTACCTCGATAGACTTCCCTTCCCAAAAGGAAAGTCTATCTATCTCTCCGATAAGGTTCCCTCCCTTGAATTGAGCTTCTCTAGCACTGAAATCAACCAAGTATAAATTCTCATATCTAAATCATTTGAAAATCAAGTTAGAGCCATCTACACTTATGATCTCTACATCATCCACACCAAATATGCACTTGAAACGAAGATCACACAATTGAGCTACCGACAATAGGTTGAAGTTCAAGCTCTCTACTAGTAGCACATTGGAAATGCTCAAGTCATTGGATATTGCAATCTTACCAAGCCCTTTGACCTTGCCTTTGCCATTGTCACCAAATGTGATACTATCAATCCCATTGCTCTTGTTTTCATTGATTGAATTGAACATTCTTGAATCACCGGTCATGTGTTGTGTGCACCCACTATCAAGCACCCAATGCCATCCTCCGGCTTTATAATTGACCTACAAAAGAAGATCAATTCCTTTTAGGTACCCAAACTTGCTTGGGTCCTTGAAGGTTAGTTACCAAGGTCTTTGGTGGTCTTCTTCTTTGGGCCCACAATTGGTGTACCAATGAACTTAGCCTTCACACCATTGGCACCCTTAAAAAGCATATAACAAGAATCAAATTTAATTGAGGATACATTAGGTAGCTTGTTCTTGTTAATCTTGCAATTTTGCTCTATATGCCCAACTTGCTTGCATCTATTGCAAAACCGACCATTGCCCTTCACAAAGCTAACTTTGGGAGTAACAAAGGCCATCTTGTCTTTTTGGGGGGTATAACCTAATCCCTCTTTGTTGAGAGAAAATCTTTGGCTACCTAAGCACTTTAGCAAGCGGGCATCTCCACCATAGGCATTGCCTAAGGCATGAGTGAGCTCATTCACCTTCTTCTTGAGGGTCTCATTTTCCACCATTAGTGAGGCATCACAAGTGAGACCATCACTCAAAGGTCAAGTAGAAGTAGTAATGCTACAAGAAGTGTTAGTGGGAGCAACTACAATGGGCTTATAAAAAGATTCATTAATAAGATCACATGTTAGTCCCACATCACAAGACACGATCACTTGCTCCTTCTTGGCTTCCTCCATTTTGACTTGCTCGATGAGAGAGGAGTGAGCCTTTTCAAGCTTAGAGTGAGCTTTGCCAAGCTTCTGATGGGCTTCCATTAGCCTCTCATGAGTGGCATTGAGCTCATCAAGGGATTGCTCAAGAAATTTGACTTTCTTGTTCAATTCCTTGCACTCCTTTCTCTTTATCTCAAAGCAAGTGTGCACTTGCTCACACATGTCCATGAGCTCCTCCTTGGAGTACTCTTTGTCATCATCATCACTCCTACAAGCATCACTTTCACATTCATCATCATCACTCACATCATATTTTACCTTGGTAGGCTTTGCCATGAGGCATGTCGATGGAGTGTCGAAGATGGAGGACTTGTTGTTGAAGGCGATGCTTGCTAGTGCTTTCTTGATCAATTTCTTGCCATCATCACTAGAGTCATCACTATCCAATGAGCCATCACTATCCCAAGTGACCACATAGCGTCCACCTTTCTTCTTCTTTTGGAAGATCATCTTCTTCTCCTTCTTTTCTTTCTTCTCCTTCTTGTTCTTCTTCTTCTTATCCTCATCATTGTCACTATTGTAGGGACAATCCGCTACAACGTGATCGGGGCTCTTGCAATTGTAGCATCTTCTCATATATTTCTTGCTTTTGGTGTGATCTCTTCTCTTTCTTGCACCATAGCCCTTCTTCTTCATGAATTTGCCCATCTTGCGCACAAATAGAGCCATGGCCTCATCATCAATGTCACTAAGATCCTCATCATCACTTGATACTTTCTTGGACTTGCCCTTGTTCTTCGATGATGAGCTAGCCGTGAATGCTACACTCTTCTTCTTGTCTTCTTCCTTCTTGTCATCCTTGTCAACCCCTTCCCTTTCCACATGATATGTCTCTTGTGTCATGACATCACCTAGTACTTGGTTTGAGGTAATCTCCTTCAATCCTCCTCTTATGATAAGCAATCCCAACATCTCAAATCTTGAAGGTAGGCACATCAAGAACCGATGAGAGACATCATCATCCTTGATCTTCTCTCCCAAAGCCTTCAAGTCATTTACAATCACTTGCAACTAATGAAACATTTCTGGAATGCTCTCATCATCCTTCATATTGAAGCTTGTCAACTTATCCTTGAGGATGTACAACTTGGCACTTTTCACTGCTAGTGTGCCCTCATATGTTTCCTCCAATCTTCTCCAAACCTCATTAGCTCTTTCACAATCTTTGATTTGCTCAAACACCTTGGAATCAATGGCATTGTATATGGTGTTGAGAGCCATTGTATTGCATTGCTTATTGGTCTTGTCTTGGTTGGTGGGATCATCGGGATCAATGATAGCATAGTCATTCTCGGTCACATTCCATACTTGATCATTGATTGAACCAAGATACATCCTCATCTTTCTCTTCCAATAATCATAGCATATGCCATCAAAGAACGGTGGTTTGCCCCCCACATGGTTGAACACAACTTGAGCCATAATTTGACACCAAGGTTGTTAAGCCTTCAATAAAACAGTGACCATGGCTTCGATACCACTTGAAAGGTCCTAATATGGCTAGAGAGGGGGTGAATAGCCTATTTAAAAATCTACAAATCAACTAGAGCAATTTGATTAGTATAACAAATAGTGAAATGCAAACTTGCTCTAGCATTACAAGGGTTGCAAGCCACCTATCCAACAATTCTAGTTGCTATGATCTCTAGACACACAATTTGCTATGT